>NC_090989.1:38185833-38488863 GCF_041146395.1 Eulemur rufifrons
GGTTAGGGGAAGCACAGGAACACAGTAAATATACCACCCTTCTGTACTTGTAACATGCACAGGAACATGTATTTGAATATTTTTTCCCCACTTTTTCCACATGGGCAACAATTCAAAGCAAAGCACATATTGCAACTCTGATCTTTTTACTTTTATGCCTTGGTAAATCCTATTTATGTAGAAAAGGGGTCCACTGCCTGCTTTTGTAAATTCAGTTTAATTGGAACAAAGCCATGCCTATTTGTTTACACATAGCCTATGACTGCTTTTCGGCTATAATAGCAGAATGGAGTAGTTGCAACAGAGACTAACAAGTTTAAGACATTTACTGTCTGGTTCTTTACAGAAAACCGTTGCCAAACCTTAGTCTAGAAGGAAAATACATCATGTTACTGCTACTGAAAGACCTTTCATGAAATCAGGAAAAAGATCTTCAGAATTACTCCTTCCCTCAGAGTTGTTACAAGCAGAAGAATTTAGGGCCACATAAAACAAAACAAAGCAAGACAGGAAGGAAGAAAAGAAGGAAGGAAGGAAGGCAGGCAGAGAGGGAGGCAAGGGAAAAGAAAGAACCAAAGAAGTATAGAAAGAAAAAATTAAAAAGAATGAAAAGACGAGCTCCAAAGTAAACTATTTCTCCATATCAACTGTCAAACTGATTTCTGTTGCCTTCTGTGTTAGCCCAGGTGAAGAAGGCATTTTCAGGCACAACAATCTTTTATTATCCATTTCTCATCAAAAGAATGGATGCTCATCATCTTGGTTAATTCCCAAACATCAGATTTTTAAAAATTTTTTTTTCTTCTTTTTATTTTATTTTATTTCAATAGATTTAGAGGGTACAGTTGTCTTTTTGTTACAAGGATGATTTGTATGGTGAAGTCAGGGCTTTTAGTGTCCCTGACTTGAATAGTGTACACTGTACACGATAGGTAATTTTTTATCCCTCATTCTGCTCTCACCCTCCCCTCTTCCGAGTCTCCAATGTTCACCATACCACTCTGTGTGACTTGTATACCCGTCATTCAGCTCCCACTTATACGTGAGTATGCGTGGTATTTGTTTTTCCGTTCCTGAGATACTTCACTTAGGATATGACCTCCAATTTCATCCTAGTTGCTGCAAAAGGTAGTATTTTTCTTCTTCTTTTTGATGGCTGAGTAGTATGGCATGGTGTATCTATTATGTGTGTATATATATATATATTTGTGTGTGTGTCTGTATATATATACACACCATGTTTTCTTTATCTACTCATCAGCTGATGGTGCTTTCCTCTTAAAATTAATTTTTAAAACAAGGACTCTCACACCACTTCTTGGTTTGACCATTATATCATATAACCAGGCCAGGTTTAACATTCATTGCATGAGGTTGATTTGCTCAGTTTCCATGAGACAGAGGAAAGAGTGAACAGCCCAGTGAGATTGTTTCCTAAATTTCACTCTGCTTTAGATACTGGGGAACAGAAACAGTCTCGGACGCCCAGGAATCAGCGTTTTTAGGACTTTTTCTTGATATTTTGTTTTGTTTTGTGTTTATCTAGATGAAATTTTGAATAGCATTTGTGATTCTGTTTCCTATTGTTTGTACTGTAGTCTGTTGAATTATCTAAATTCTCAGGAGAGAAGGAACAGAAGAGGAATTTAGCTTCCAGTGTATCTAAAGAGAAGACTGAAAGAGAAAGTAGGTTGAATTGGTACAAATCTGCCACAACTCAACCCTGATAGGGTTTAGTACCCACCACAATTTAGATACGAAGAGATTGAAACTCAGGTGTTAAGTGACTTGAGTAAGGTTAGTAATTAGTTAATGGTGTAGCTAATTCATTGCTCCCAATTAATCCCTCTCTTTAGTTTGCCTGCATCTGGACTATTAAGTCCAGTGGATTCAGCTGACAATTAAAGTCCTCCCTACCAACCTGACAAAATATTAGCTCTATTCCCTTCATGTGGGTTAATTTAATAAAATGCTCCAACTACGTGTGTAAGCATCAGAGTATGGGTAATGAAATAACTATATTAAAATAAAGGAATTTCACATCATTTAGAGATATCATTCTTTCTATATTTTCACTTTTATCTAGACTATGTGTCACTGAACATGTCTGTGGTGTTGAGATGCTCCTTGGATTGTGTGAAAATGGCTGATTTGATAAATGCTTGGAGACTTCTCAGAAAATTCAAATGACATAACCAGGTTTTTAATGTGTATTTCATACGTTTTTTCTGTCATTTTCTAATTCCTGTATTTTGTAACTTAATTTGTGCATGAAGTGGATGAAGGCAGGAGAGTTTAGATTCTGTAAGAATTAATCTCCCATGAAGCAAATGCTAATACTGAATATATGTCAAAATATACACATTCTGACAAATTATAAAGCATATCGCAATTTAATAATATTCCTCTCAAAAAATATTCAAATATAATCTTTAAGCTTGACATGGTGAGATTTTCTTTCAGTAACAAAATATATTTAATTTTAAGACTAACATGATACCTCCAAATCCTGGTATAACCCTTTTTGCTCTTGGTGTCACTAAGCCAGGTTTTGAGTCATTTTAAAAGGCTTTTCCTGAGGCCTTTCCTTTTTAATTGTAATGATGAAGGGGTTCACAAAAGAGGGTTTTCTGAGTTCCTGCTTGAGGAAATGTATATCAGCAAACCCTGAGCTGCCCATTGACCTACGTTGGCCCTGTTGGCTCCAGTTCTGAGCAAGAAGGGTGTTAGAATTCTGGGGCTGGCTGAGAACTCACGAGGCCAACAACAGCATGTCCTCTTTGATTTGGTGGGGACGGAGGTGGTAGTAAAACCATCTTACGGTATTTGAGCAAGAGTTTATTGGCCACTGGCCTGTGACTGGTTTTTATCTTTGTGCCAAACTCTGTCAATTGACAGGGACTACCTCTGTGTTTGATTAAGAGAAAAAACCAAAAATGTATCTTGGTTCCTGGGACTCACTTCAAATAAACTGTAAGGCTTTTCCTCCAGGAAACAGCAGCATGTGTTGGTCATTTCCTGTCCACATAATCAAAATGTTGTAAAGGCCACAGCAAGCATTCCACCTTCACCTCCAGCAGCTAAGTGCATATATTTTACTATTTTATAATGAAACTAGTTCATCGTCCAGGATCGCTGTTCTCATTAACTGTGAATATTGATTAAATACATGGATCATAAATAATCAATTGCCAGAGAGGAAGAAAAAATATAGCTTTCCTTATTTCTTAATTGTTAAAAAAAAGACATCAGGATTTACAGGTAATTGTTAAAAACATCAGTTTTCATTTTACCATAATTGTGAGGTTATCAGTTTATTCAGAATACTCTTCATAGAATGTAAGAGAAGTTAATATTTTTCTAGAATATTGTTTTATTTTAAAGTTTTAATGTTTTATTTGGTCTTAAGCTGAGAAATTTTGAGAAATTAAATAATTGAAAAGTTAAATTCTTTGCTCCATTTTATTTGAAAGTTATAAGCACACATCCATGGGTTTTTTTCCCCTGCTTATCTGGATAATAACAAAACACAAGTCAGAAAATATTTCTCTAACATGTGATTCCTTTATCCATAATTTCTTTCAGTATCAAACATACACACACACAGATTCTCTCACACAATCTTAATTTATCACTAAGAGTTCTCGTTCTGCTGTAGCAATAAATATAAAAGATCAAATAATTTCTTTAAAAACAAACCAACAAATAAAAAAAATCTGTGCACAACAAAACTATGCACTGTTTAAAAGCATTTAAGTCTTTTATCTGGTCATGTCCTGAAATTAAGAGATGAATTTTGTGATGAGTGGATCTCATCAGCCAGATTTTCCCATTCCTCAAAAACCATGCTTCAATTCCTTCATGTAAGAATCATGAACATAGGTAGTTACGCTTGATATAGTGATGCTTTACTTATCCAGAGTAGAAAAGTATGTAGCTTCAATTACTTCAATCCCAGTTAAGACCCAAAAACAATTCAGAGAGGGCTTCTAAATCCTGAAACAGCTATCGCTAAAGCCCCTACCAATCAGGCTCTGCCTTCAGTCAGTGTCTTATTTATCTTTATAAGCCAAATGTCCAGAAGAAATATTGGGATGAGCGGGATGTTCTATAAATCTGTGCTGTCTATATGATAGCCACTAGCCACATGTGGTTATTTAGCACTTGAAATGTAGCTAGTGCAACTGAGTTTTAAATTTTATTTCATTTTAGTTATTTAAATTTAAATTTGAATATCTACATGGGGCCAGTAGCTACTATATTATTAGTGTAGGCAAGGCTGCCAATAGCACCAAAAAGTGACGACAACCAACAGTTTGACAATAGCTAATTCAAATAAAAATCATACAAAGCAAAAACAAGAATTAAGAAGCACAGCAGTTCAGGGTTGCATAAAACAGGGCAATTATGTATTACCCCTATGTGTCTGAGGGCGTCACAGATCAGGGAATATATAAATAAGTGGTGGTTTTAAACAATAATTTCCAAAGTTAAGAGATCAGAATTTTATGTTATACTCTGGTCATAATTCTCTCAGGCCCAGAAAATCCATCCAAGTGTCCCTAAATTCAACATCATGTATAAAGACAATTTTTCTTACCTGCCATCACTCCATAGGTTGATGGCTGGTTTCCATAATGACACGAAGGAACAGAATAATGAAGGCCCGTTGCTGTGTTTCCCAGCGTTTTCACCAAGGAATGTGTGCGCAGACATTTAGGAGTTTGAATCAAAGACAAAATATGCAAGACTGGTAAGAAAACTTATGGGGATTCAAGACACATTCATTTCATTTCAAAAATACAGATTTATGCCATTATTAAAGTTATATGCCTTTTATTTTATTCTCATTTGGGGGAAGTTCTCTGATGAGTGGGTTAAAACTAGGGGTCAAAGTTTGTCTCAAGTAATGAGATCATAAAGCATCAAAGTGGACTATATCCTTCATTAATTATCCTGCATTCTGTGCTGCCACTAGGAGGGGCCCCACGAAGGCATGACTGACCACTCTGGAGCTTGGCTTTTGAGGAGCTGCAGAATTCTTGTAGGTTCTACCCAACACAGACATTACAACAAACTGACTAGAGGAATAGTCTCTTACAATTCTTGCGTAGGATGGTATAAAGAGGTTTTTCTCTGGAAGAATGAATGCAGAAATGGGCGCATAACAGTCTGTACTTTTATTTATTTTCCTAACAAATTTCTTCCATCAAAGAGGAAATGGCAGAGCAACTAGCCTCCTATTAGATACAATCATAAATATTCTACTACGCTGAAGAGTGTTGTGACAATGTATGATCTATTTATGCTGATGTTGTAATCACAAAGTTTCATGTTTTCGGCATGCACACAATTGATTCAGCCATTCTAATGGTAAAGCTGGTCAAAAAATAAGTTCCATTGATTGTTGGGTGACTTGATATCCATAAAGCCTTATATAAACATCATTGTTCAAAACTGATTATATGCTTCCTGGAATCAATCTTTTTACTGAAAGTAAATTTGAATTACTAAAATTTATTGGGTTTTAAACACAAATCAAGATGATTAGAAGCATGAACAGTAAAACTACTTGTTAATGGTTAGCAGCATGACAATAAAACTATTTGTCAATGTTTCCTCATATATTTTATGTTTTCATTTTGCATTCATAACCTGAATATATTGGTGGATTTTCATAAATATAATATAATTACACTTTCTGGAATAAAGTACAGAATTAGGATCATTTGAGAATATTGATATTATCATCCAGTGATTAAGAACATGCTGTCTCTTCATAAAGTAAAATAGATTTCTTAAAAATATAGAACAATCTTTAACTTTTAAATATCTGCACAAATTTTCATTTTATGACTAACAAGTAGAAAGAACTGAAGTTATTTTTCAACATGATAATTACACATAAAAATCTTACTATACATTCCAAAATTAAACAAGTGTTCTCATTAAAATCGGTATTTCTAATTTCTTAGGCAGTTTGATATATATGATTATAATTTCATGGAAAAATTGTAAATCAATGCTGTTATCATTTAAAACATTTTTAGGTCATTTTCACTGATTATGAATTTTTTTCATTTCCAAGGTTTAAATAATTTTTGTTTTTCTGATTTTAGGAAGTTGCCTACAAAAGCCTAGTTTACTAAGTATGTTAATTATTTTTAAATAAATAAATAGGATTTTGAGACTAAAACTAGATCATTTTGCTAGCTCATTACCTCAATTCTAAATTTTATTTTCATGCTGGCCAAATTCTCTTCAAATATAGATTAAAGAAACAATGTATCATCCTCCTATTCCCCAGTGTATAGAAATATCTATTATTCAAAATGTATGATTAGCTGTGTGGTAATTGTTTAGATTTATTTATAATGTATATTTTTTATAAAAACAACTTATTGTATTTTCCAAATAATACGTTTGAGGATATTTCCATTATTACCTTTAAAATTATGGAAATCTTTGGTGGATGAAAAAATATCTCTACATTAAATGATTTTACCAAAGTCCAAATATCTGTTCTCTAGATTTTTTGAAATTCAGCAGAAGCTTTATGCCAAACTTGCATAAATGTTTGGAAACTACCTAATTATAATAAAAGATAAAGCTTAAATCCTTTAAATGGGAATATTAATGTATCAACTCAAATTTTGATTTCTGAATGTATAAAATTTTATTTCATTTCTAAATATGAGGCAGATTGCATTTAAAACTGATGAACAGTGAGCAGTATTTTGTTATTTAATAGAAGAAATTTACTGAATTCAAGGCTTTGTCCATTTATAAATCAGTTTGAAAAACACTTTATTTGTTATTTCATAAAGAATGAACACATTGGCACAACATGAGTACTTAGTTCACTGTGTTGAGGCGATATTTTTGAATTCTCAAGCTTGATTTTTATGTTAAAAAGTTATGTGAGGCGAATGTTAAAACTTGGTTAGAAGCGAAGTCGCTTCAGACTCAATCTTGAGAAAATTTAACTCAGTTCATGGGCTTTAAATGCTATATTACTTCTAGCTTTGATTCTTGAGTTTTATATTATGCTAAAAATGTAAGTTTATTAAAACTAATTTAATTATTTAATTCTTTAAAAACTATTGTTGGTATTGGGAATTCCTCAGCTGTGTTTAATATAAGGTTTATAATTGTTTTTAGACGGTAGCAAATGTAACCTAAAAACCAAATAAATCTTTAAGATAAAGAAGTAGCACCTTTTAAATATTAAATTATTTTATCATATTTATTTCATTTTGCTCCTTATTCCATAAACATTTCCATGAAAATGGCTTCAGATTACAAATACCCAAGCTCACTGTTTTATTATGTAGAAAACAGATCTTTTTTATTATAATAAAACAAACAATAATTTAAATTATTGCCCTTACTAATATTTATTTTGAAATTCTTAGGCATTTTGGCTTCTTTAATGTTCTTAATATTTAACTTAAAACAAATTAAATTAAAGTGGAAAAATAAAAGTAGCAAAGAGATTAACCAACAAGATTCAAAGCATCCATTCTGAAATCTTTAGGCCCAGCCATATGTAAACTGTCATAGGAGTCAGTACCTGTAGACATCACATTGGTGGCATGGTTGGAGACTGGTAGACACTCGGCGGCACTGTGATGCATTATCAGAGGCAGAGTTGCAGAAGCGTCAGAATTCAGAGGTATAAAAGTATCAGCTGAAGTAAAAGATTGGCAACTCATTCCCACAAGAGAGTAGAAAAATAAAGAGAACACTGCTCCCCAAATCAGAGTTTTATTATATTACTGTCTCAAAGGGCCAATTTAATTCTCAGTACCTGCATATATACATCAGAAAGGCTCTGAGGCACCAGGAGGGCGCGTGCTAGCATTTATACTGCAAGGAAATCCCTTTATACATGTTAATAGTCTTTTCCCAGGAGTATTGCTTTATCAATCTGAACCGTCTTCCTTTCTTACCCAGACATAATCCATGCCCAAGAAGGAAGCTGGTTCTGGGGTATAGATTGAGGCAACGAGAGAAATCTGAAACTTTATTTAACAACTTCAGTAGTTCAGACCTTTTAGAGAAGAATCAAGAACTTTGAAAAAGTGTCCCTCAAAGAAATAATGCTACGATGAATTGAAAAACAGTAGGTGTCTTTTTGCTACTAACACAATTGCAATTTTATAAATGTGAGAGGCTTTTCTTTTTTTTTTGATAACTTCTCATTAAATCTGCAAAATAACATGAAACAAAGAGAAATGCATACTAAAAAGTTTTAAGAAACTGAATATTTAAGTTTATACTGAGAGAAGCATGTAAGACAATATGAGAGTGAATATGTTGTCAATTACTGATTCATATTCAACAATGCACAGCTTTGAGAAACTATAACAACCAATTTAATTTTTATTATATTATAAATGGAAAATGGAAAAATATTGAATAAAATATAGTAATGTGTAAAGAAGATGAACATTATTTTTCCCTTGATTTTAATTTAATCATAGAGAACCAAAATTTAGTAAGCTCTTATTAGATGCTGACAATATTCCAGGCATTTCTGTATGTCATGCAAATCTCACGACACCTCTGTGAGTTATGAACCATCTCATCCTCAGTGAGCCAGACTGTGCTAGAAGGTGAGATCTTGGCCATTTTGCCACAGAGCCCGAAGTAAACATGGTAGCACTGAATACAAAATTCTGACACAGAATATACCAACATTATATAAGAATGAAAAATAATATATTACAAATAATTCAAAGATAAATGTCAGCATCAAGATTTTGTAACTATCATGATTTATATAATGAGTGAACTCAAGTACTATTTATAGAATGTATACCAGGATAATACAGCAAACAGAAGCAGCTAAACAGGCGTAGACATTACTGATAAATGAGGGCCACGCCACATTAGACTCAAATTTTGTATTATGGAATGTTTCAAGATAACTTGAATTGGTTGCTTGGTGCTAAGTTTAATGTTAATATTGACAAGAATACATTTTCAAAAAACTGGAACACTTTGTTAGTAACCAGCTGATACTTTGTAGGAAAGTATGTGAAAAGTTGCCCAAATCACTAGATGGTAAATGAAAAATATTTATTCTAAAAATGACCTATTTTTCCATTCTGATGTCTATATCTTTGAAGCTCTATTAGTCTTCTCTAATGAGAGAAGGTTTCAGTTAATCAAAAGCATTTATTACACTCTTGCAGAATTCTGGGAATTTTCAGACTTCACATATACAAAGAAGTGGTTTTTCAGTATGTTTATAAAGAGACTTTGTTAAGGAAATTAAATAAAAATAAGTTTATTCAGTGTCATGTATTTAAAAAATTAAGCTAAATGATATTTACAGAGAATAGAATCTGAAAATCACCCTTAATGATTTTACTATTGTTCTATAGTCATTGGAATATATTGGGAAAGTATATCAACCAAATGATAGATTACGAAGGAGTACCCTCAAACCTGCCTAGCAAACAATACAAAACTTTCCCAGTAATTGATAAGGATATGTAAAATTATAAAAATTGCAATCTTGTACAGAATTTCTTTAATAATGGCTTTAAAAAATAAATACTTGCTCTGTGAAATGCAAACCAGAATGTTACAGTTGAAATGGGGTAAAGTCAGGAAACAGATGTTTCAATTATATAGTCTACTATACTATATCTGTAGGATTGTTTAGAATGTGCGTCTCTAGGATAGATTCTGAGATGTGGAATCACTGAGTTTAAGTCTTACGGACTTTTTATCATCTCAAAATCATTACCGATTTGCTTTTCAAATAATTTGTTCTATTACGATTTTGCTTTCAAATATCAGGAACAAATTGAGCCAAAAAGAATTGTTTATTATCAGAAGACATGGAAGTTTCTTGGAACTCACAGAAAAGAAGGAAGTCAGGCCAGAGGGAAAGACTTAACAGGAAATGGGAAGCCCTTTGGCACACCCATCTGATTCTTCTATCTGCTTTTTTCTGTGTCTCTCACTTTTTTTACCCTCTAGAAGAGCTTAGGCCAATTCTCCCTCCATGGTCACCTCACAAATCTCCAGATCATACCCTAAACTTTCGAACAGGCAGAGAGTATCTTATAGCTTCTCAGTCTACATTTATGAGAAAAACGTTCTCATTGGCCATGGTCACTGGTGTGTCCCAGAGGCACAAACTGGGTTCCTGGAAGCCCATGCTTGTGAATGGGTGGGTTTGCCCTATGCATTCGAGCATTTGTAGGCAATGAGGTATGACTGTTATCTGGGAAGACTTCTGTAAAAAGTGACTGTTATACTGCCTTATCTTACATTAGCCCTAATAGTGTGAAATTGACAGTTGTCTTGTTTGTATTCTTGTGAATAATAAAGTCTAAATACTAAGGCTTTGTTAATCTGCTGAACAATGGTATTTTATTATTTTAATCTGCATTTTGACTACTAATATGCCATCTTTTCATATTTATATTATTATAGCTTTTTGTATTTATCACTTTGTTAATTAACTGATTCTATTTTGTCCTTTTATTTAAATGCCATTCAGACAGTTTTATTATCCATTTGTGTGTTTTGGAAATATATTAAGAATGTTAATTTTCATTGTTTTTATCATCTTATGCTTAAAATTTTCCTAATTTCTTATTTGTTTTATAAATTTATACTGGACTTTGACATACATAATGTTATATGTAAGAGCTAAACATGTTGATCTTTTTTGTGCGCATTTCTTAATGATTTTAAAATCCTCCCATATCCAAAGGTTTATTTATTTTTTACTTTTGTTTTATTTTGGAGCCCTAAAAGAAGTTCCTCTTGACATTTTAAGCTGTCATATTAACTATTTTCTAGAACTTATTTATAATTGCTTAGACAATAATGAAAATTGTAGCTCAATTTGAAAGCTATCAGATAAATAAGAAATAAATCTACTTTAAATTAAGGTAATAAAAGAGAATACACAGAAGAGAAGAAGTCTTGGTCAGGCATATTTGTTAGCCTGATTCATAACTTGTAACTCCTGTTCAATTAAGCAAAGGGTTTTTTTTAAAAAATACTCTGAGGTTTGAAAAAATGATCACATTTTGAGAAAAATACAGAAGTCCAGAAAAAAATCCTATTGAGAAATAATACTCACATCTATTTATCTCTAGGTTATAGAGTTTGAAACTTGTTTTTCTTTTTCATATTTATGTTTTCTAATTTTTCTACATTTTTTTGCATGGGTTCAGAAGCAGTATAGTATGTTCAGCATGTAGATAGATCCTGGAGCTAAACTATCTGGGCCAAAACCCAAACTTTACACCTTAATAGCTATGTAATGATGGGCAAGTAATTTCACCTTTCAGAGTCTCAAGTTATTTTATTTGTAAAATGGAGACTAATACAGTCACTTAGAAAAATGATTGGCAGGTAATAAGCTTTCAGTAAATATTAGCAATTAGTCATATGCAAAGTTTTATCATAAAAATTTTTATGCTTACTTAGTCTATATGCTGTATATATATTATCTCATTTGATCCTGACATTAACCTGGTTAGGTAGGCACTATTGTACAGCTGGAAAACTGAGGCACAGACAGCTTAAATTCTTACCAAATGTCATGCAGTAAGTGGTGAAACTAGTAAAGGAATCCAAACCATTTAAAGCCTGAGCTAGCTACACAATACTGTCTTCTGTTATATAGGGAAAATCTATATTGATATAGAGATTTATCTAACTCTAGTTCTATATCCCTATGTATTTCTATATTTTATTTGTCACCTAGCATCAGAGAGAAAACATGGAAAGAAGGCTGATTCACATCACCTAAATACACATCTAGGAACGACACCAATCGGATATCAGACTGAGGTGGGGGGTGGGGGAGGGGTTGGGTGTATGCCTACACAATGAGTGCATTGCACACCGTTTGGGGAATGGTAACACTTGAAGGTGCTGACTCGGGAAGGGGGGATGGGGAGGAGGGACATATACCTACTTGATGGGTGCAACATGCACTACCTGGGGAACGGACACTCCTGGAGCTCTGACTTGGGGGGAAAGGCGGTACATGGGCAACATATGTAACCTGCAATTCTGTATCCCCCATAACAATAAGATGAAAAAAAAAAAAAAAAAAGATATGATATTCTCATAGCTTTTCAGTGTCTGCATCTCTGTATAAGCCTGTATTAGTACCCAGCTATATTACATGAATGATATGGGCATTATTTCTTGTGGACAATGGACTGAAGCTGCTGAATAATTTAACCCTATTCAATAATGTGTTCAGTTGATGCAAATAATTCTTTTTTCCACCAACTTGCAATTCAAATTACTTTGAACTGATTACAAGCTGTGGGAAAAATACATATATATGTATATATAATGCGAAGAAGAGGGAATTAATCTTGGGAACTCCCATTAGGATAACAAAGTGAATATGAACCTAAATTAATTTATTCAGTTAGCTTAAGTGGCAATAAAATGTAGTATTCTCACAACTCATAACTTTTGAAAAGATGATGAATTTTACTCAAAGCAGTTTTTTAAGGAAAAGATGATACAGCCATATGGCTTGAAAGGGGACTCTGTCACATTGGGAAAAGACATTATTTAAAGCACATATCAGTCATGCATGCCATGTTTGGCTCTTTATTGATTGTGAAAGTAGCAATGAATGTATGTATTATGCAATTCATTCCTGCTTTAATTCTTTCCTATCCAGAAATCAAGGTTCTTTATTGCCCTAGGAAGAGATAACGTCAACAGCTTGCAACCTTGCTGAAGATGAATGCTCTCTTAATGCTGTCTAAAGGGTAAGCTTGTAACTTATGGAAAATAAACGTCAAGGTGAGACATTGACTTAGAAATGATGCTTGCCCATAAGGGCTATATCCCTGTTGTACTATAGCTCATGGGCAGATTTATCATTTGTCTCACTCACTTAAATAGATCCAGTCTTGTCCAAATAGTGTACTGCAGTGCCTGAGTTAATTTAGTTGGAAAACCTCTTTGCTCTGAGTTTCCTTACATCTCATTAATAGATAATGCATAGAGGTATATTTTAGAGTGTATAAATCTTTCACAAGAGATATGTTTGCTATTGCACTTGAATAAGAAGCAAGATTCCCATTCCTTAAACTCATGATGTAAAAGAAAGAAAAAATGATTAGCTTCTTGGTAGTCTTACCGGGTAACACAAGGATATCATATGGTGTAACAAGAAATGAATGCAGAACACAGCAAATTAATTGATATTGTGCAGAGTGAGTCTGCCACCTTTATTCATTTAGGCATCTCTAGAGATGAAAGAAGCAGAATGCTTCCTTAGTTACTGCAGTGAGATTATTTAATTATAATCATCTGGCTATGGCTTAGTTCAAGACACAAGATAATCTCATGTAGGGATTGCAGAAGGGAGAAAAGCTAAACAGTGGTGCAAAGTGGGAGGAAGAAAGGTGTTTCGTTTCCTCTGATGGAGATCAAAGGATACATCTGATTATTTACAATTGCCCCAGTGTTTTGTTTTATTTTGTTTTTGAAGGGGCCTAGACTATTTTAACTAAAATAATTCAGCCACCTATCAGTATTGTTGAGGTTAAAGGGACATTCAGTCATTTCGTATAATCCACAATGCTTGGTAAGAAAAACATAAAAGTGAAGGCAAGTGAGACTTATCACAGATCACGATGAACCAGAAGGCCTGCAGAAGACAGATTCTGCTTGAAGACTATTTTAAAATAAATCATCTATACCATTTCTGCTTATACTTGTTTTTTTTTTTTAACTACCATGTTTAAAAGTATAATTTATGCTGTTTTCTTCTTTCCTACCTATCATGCAGGAATGTCATGGGCAGAGGAAGTATTTATAAATTTCTGTTCATTCTGTTGATAAACAGAAGTTCTAGTAATTTAAACTTTCATAAATCTATATTATTCTGAATCACTAAGGAAAAGACATATAACTAAATTTTACCAATTTATGATTCAAACAGGAAAAAAAATGGTTTGATGGATGTGAAAGCAATAAATGGGAGCATAATGACATGAATTGAGAAGTCCCAGTGACTGAGGGACATTATAGAAGAATAGCTGAGGGCTGTTCCTGGCATGTAGGCCTAGGCGTGCAGTACTCTTTAGTGACCGATTATTAGGAAAGAGAATTGCTTCTTTTATAATAAAATATTTCTCTCTGAATTCAAATTCAGATTCAGCTAGTTTTTATTGAACATCTACTTTGTGACACATTTGTGTAAAGCAGTTTGAAATACATTGTTATTCCATCATATTTTATTTAAATTGTTGTAATTTTAGTACTCTCCAAATGATATACTAACATCTCTCCTATATTGTCACAACCTTGTTGGACAGATAGATTAATAAAATATAAATTTGTCAATTACATTCCTTTTCTTGAAAAAGAACATGCTACTATATATTTTTATAGTGTTACTATCATAGAAATATCCAAATATTCTGATTTATACTTAATTTAAAAATCCTAATCTCGCCACATACATTTTTATCAAGTACCAGAATTCTTTCAAAGCAGTAACTGAACAATTACTGTGCAGCTTAATGTGTAAGTAAACTTAAGTTTAATTCTTTATTTAAATGTCATTCTGAGCAAGTGAAATGTGCTTGTCTATGCCAGGGAAAATGGAGAGAATAGATTAAGACAATTTATAGGAGAATACTTCTTCATGCCCCAAACAATAGCAATGAAATATATATGTATGTGTGTGTATGTGTGTTTGTGTGTGTATGTGTGTGTATGATTAATTGCTATCTAGATCTTAGAGCTCTGAATAAAACAAATATAATTGCATTAATCTTGACAGGAGCCTGGAAGTTTAATTAAGAAAAATTGAAGTATTCAATAAAGGGTAAATAAAATTAGAATTTCTCTCTCTGAGACACCTGCCTTGCACGAGATTGAATCTGCAAATGAAAACCACTCTGTTGTACATTGAAGAAAGGAACTATCTCTGGGGCTAAAGCCATTCTTCCCACGGTTCTCAGAGAACATGTAGGATGTAAACAAAGTGCCTTGACAGAATTTTTAAAAACTAGGTTAGCTAAATTCTGAATTTTAAAGAATGATAAATAATCAATCTGAATAAAATAATTAACTGACCTGAAAATGTTTGTAGACAAATTTAAATGCATAATATAAATAAAACCAATGTTGTTCATATGCGTAGGATACTGTGGATAAATGAACATTAAAAAGGGAGTTTCCGTGGAGTCAGATACTGAAATACAAAATCGAATCTGACCAGGATAATCTAATTACTTTACTCTATGAAGTCAGATCATTTTGAAGTCCATTATATGTTATATGTTATATGATAATAATTTTTGGAATGAAAAATTGAATCAATGGTTCAAAAGTTGCAAATGATGAATGATTAAAATGTTGATATTTAAAAAATATAAAAAACACATAAGAATTGTCTTGTAAAATATATTCCCCCTTAACAAGCACATGTATTGACTAGTTAATACACAGTGAAATAAACACATACCTCACTTGTCTTACTTTAACTCTGCACACTTTCAGGAGATAAATAGATTGGAGAGGGTGAGAGGAAAAGAGAAAAAGAAGGAAGGGAAGAGGGAGCTGGGAGAGGGAGGTGGAGAGATGGAAAAGGATTGATCATATACCATGGATATAAAAGGCCCATTGAGAAGCTAATGTCAAGGCAGATAGTAACAGGTACACAGAACACATATAGGAGAAAATGCTGTTCATGTGTCACATGTAACATATGTAAAATAAAAATATACTATATGAGATTCATTGTAATATATTAATAGAAAGTACAACGTAAAATATAAGAATTTTGTTTTTGACTTCTTAATTTATTCTTCCTAGTATCTACATTATTTGTACTTTGTATCTATAATCTGGAGAGAAAAAGTAGGAAGGTAAAAAGGATGAAAATAGAAGGATTAGAACAAGTTCCTAGGATTAGTCAATTACGCAAGTTTGTAAAGCTAACTACAGAATTCTAGTTTAAAAATGACTAGTAATGAGAACAAAAGTTCTCTGGAGTTCATGGGGGCTTTGTAATATTTTAATGACTTCTTTTATATCGGAGAACAAAGTACAAACCATAATGGTGTTGAGAAATGAGGACCAAAGGGAGATTAACATGTAAGCACTCCGAAAATCCATTTCATTTTTATTCATACCTGAACTTTGGGAACATACTTCTGTTTAATGAATATTGATGCATTAGGCAGAAAAACATCATCTGTTCAGACACAGTTGGCAGTTTAAGGTTTCATTTTTCTATCAAACATTTTGCAAGCCAAGTGATTTCATCAACATATTCAAATTGATGCCCAGCACTTATTAAAGGTCACTTGTAATACTTTGAAACCTAAGACAGAGAAGGCAAGATTTTAACCTAAAAACATTATGATGGAGATTTTTCTAATAAAGTAGTTCTTAATATTTCATATTTACAATAATTTGTCCAATTCTACTAATAATTTCAAAACCACTTATACAAATCTCATCATGAACATTTAGTTTTTGATGAAGGTGTCTTTAAAATCAGTAGAAAAAAAGTATTATTTAATAAATAGTACTGTGACACTTGGCTTACTTTTAAAAAACATATTGGAATACGAGCTTTACTTCTGGCCATATACCAACTAAGTACAAATGGATTCAAATGTCTGTTATAAAAAATGTAGTCACACGAGTAGAATTTATAGGTGATTATCTGATTTCATGATGTAAATTGATAGTTAAAGAAAAAAATAAGAATTTCATTTGGAAAAGACATACATATTTGGTTACATATACACATCAAAAAGTCTGTATGTTAAAATCATCATAAATGCACTAATTTTAACACTTTCAGACTTTCAGCTCTCAAAAGATAGCAATCTTATAATGTAGAAAACTTTCTGCTACAAATAGAAATGATGGATGAAGTGAAATTTTTTTAATGTACAATGGGGCTAAGAAAGAAAGAAAGAAAGAGAAAGAAAGAAAGCAAATTCTCCAGATACTAGAAACAGAGAAGTATGTTGGTGAATTTATACAAGATCTGGGTTACTGGTGTAGTAGCTAGAGCAAATGTCTGGCTTAGTAATAGTTAGGATCTTGGATTTTAGTGGTCACACATTTAATGTACAGAAGACAAAAGTATAGATCCATATGAGGTAAAAAATTGGATTTTAGACAGCTTTATTACTTTGTAGTCTTATAAGGCCTGTACTCTCACTGGAAAGAGGTATTAGAAAAAAATATCTGCTCAATGTGAAAAGAAAGATGACAAAACAGCCTTTTTATGACTGGGCTATTGGTGAAAAACACAAGCAAAAAAAAAACTTTCCATCAAGAAATTTTTAAAATATAGTTTTTTTTCACTCTAAGAAATAACCCTAAAAATTATTTGTATGAGAGACATAGCCATGCTCTTGTGACAATGGCAGGGACTCACCCACAATGATGGCCACCTATGATTTGCGTACCTGCACAGGCACCATCACCACTGAAAATAAAGCTAGTGACTAAAAATTATAAATCACATGAGGAAGAAATCTACCAAGAGCAAGAATCTGCAAAATCAACAAATCAAAGACTGAGTGAGCAACCCAAGACCTTGAGCTAACATAAATATTATTGAAAATAAACTATAAAATATGAATGACTAAAAGGAAAATCTGAAACTGTAAAAAAAGAACAAGGCAACAAACAGATACATTTAAAAAAGAACCAGGTTGATATTCTAGAAATGAAAATAAAATAACTGAAATAAAAATCTCTGGGGATAGCATAAACAGACTCAATTGAAGAGAGAACTTATCCATGGGCATCATTCACAATGGAATACAACGAAATAAAGAAATGTTAAATAGCCTAGAAAATTTAAGAGACACAAGGTATAAAATGAGAAGGTCTATTATATTATTAATAGGAGTTCTAGGGGGAAAAAAGCATATAAGATCTGTGAGGAGCAATATTCAAAGAGATTATGGCTGAGAAATTTCTAGAATTGCTGACAGATATGAATGTTCAGATTCAAGAAGAAAAATAGGCCTCAACCAAGTCACTACTATAAAATACAAGGCCAGAGAACTTGGAAGTAAAATTGCACAGCAACTAAGACAAATGATGATTTCTAGAAGCAAATGAAATGTAAAAACAGAAAAAAAAAAAGAAAAGATACACTTGGACTGAAAGAATACTTCTGAATAATCACAACAGAATAACATCTTCCAAGTTCTGAGAAAAAATAAGTTAGCTTCAGTTCCCATATCAATATTAAGAAAAACAGTCTTCAAGTCAAGGGGTATTATCAGAAATATGGATATTTAATTATAATAAAAATGCCAGCTCAGCTTTCTTGTTCTGGTTCTAGGACAAGATGGAGTAAACACAGTTCTCCCTATTCCTCCCACTAAGTAGCACTAAAAACCTGGACATTGAATGCAAAGCAAACCTAAGACTATAAAAGGGAAAATGGCAGATTGTCGAAGAACCTCAAGAACAATAGGGCAGTGTGTTCCCTGCTTATTCGTTAGACAGCAAACAGTTCCCTGCTTGTTTGTTCCCTGTGAATTTCCTGCTTGTTTGTTTTGTGGCATATATCCAAGGTTTGGTACCAATAAAAAAAAATGAGGAGAACAGACGAATGTAAGGAACAGGACATGAGAAAGGGCATTGTTTGTCTGCTGAACAGAGTTGCTTTGGTGTGACTAGACAGAGGGAGGGCAGACTATCTTGGCTGACAGTATATATATGCACTTAACAGAAGGTACAATACAAAGAAATACTGAGGTTCAATTTAAAAAGAAAAGAAAGACATTGGTAAAAAATAAAATAAAAAAAACCTCAAGATCCAGCCAATACAAAACCAATCACTCAGTAATAAAGGGAGATCAGAACTTCGAGGCTAAAACTCAGATTGTTTTTAAAGAACGTTTGGAGCAAAGTAAAGAGATTGATGGATAGTTGGTGTGGGAAGTGATCCTCAAAGGAAACAAACCTTGTAGAGACAGCTCTGGATGGAAGGCTTTTGGCTGTCCCCATTGCATATTTCCTTTTATATTTCTCTTACCACCAGGACCCGTTTCCATCCTGTGCCTTTTGAAGGCATCCATGGTCTGGGAGACACTTCCTGGATGCACCCAGGAAGAGTTACAGTACATGTGACATTGGGTATCTACAAGAAAACGCAAGTTCTCTAACAATGACCTGTCATAGCATAACTTTAATGAATATTTATTCTAAAAGCCCCCCCCCCGCCCCCCCGCCTCCTCCTTCCCCTACTAACCAGAGATGAGGTTGGGGAAAAGCAATCGGAATGAAGAGTGTGAGATCTCAGCCCTATCCATGTTATAAAGACCAAAAAATAAAATCAAACAAGTCCATAGAGGCTAAACAGCTTCATGAAGTTCTCACAGTGTGGAAGTGGCCCAGCTGGAACTAACAATTAGGTTTCTGGACTTTAAGGGTGTACTTCCTCCCTCAAGTTGAAGCACCAAAAAGTTTATATGCTCTACCATAAAATAAAGAATCATTATAAGCATAATTTATTCCCATGAGGTTCCTTGAAACAATTTCAAAGCTTATATGAATTTCCATTCATAAATTTGGCTGTACAAAAAATACTGTATTTCTTAATTTATGAGAGTCATATTCTTTTTAACTCAAAGACCCCATCTTATATAATAAGACTGATGGGAAATTAAACTCAAATTTTCAGAGATCTGCATCTTCACTGTCTTCCAGGAGCTTCAGTCTCTGAAGGAATAATCATCTTATCACGGTGGTTACTGGTGAGACACTTTTAGTTCCACCTACATAGTCACTTCAAGCCTCATTGCTACATTTAGGCAGTGCTTGAGACAAAGAAATCTTTAGTGTGAGGCTCTAGGTGTAGACTGGACCATCTTAAGCACTTGTGTTCCTTCTTTCTGAAATCCTTGGGTCTACAAGTTCCCTCTTCTCCAAGTACTAACACCACTCTATTCTCTCAGTGGAACAAGATAATAAATAAACTCATGATAACACAAGCCTAAACCAAAATGTTACTATGAAACAATGATTTGAAGTGAAAATATCAAACCACCAATGTTGTCATGATATTTTACAACCTGACCCTGCAAATGTAATGCCTGGAATGAAGCATCCTCCAAAGCTACTATTTAATCCCTTTTCATAAGCTATGACTCAGGCCATCTACATGTTTGCTTCAAACATTCTTTATAATTTCCTCTCAGATCACAAATATTGCCAAAGCATCATCATATGTCAAATGTAACCCAGGAAATACCAATTTGTGGATATAGTAGATGTCAGGGAGAGAATAAATATATTTATAAAATGGACAGTTACGGTATGAAAGAAAATCTATTAACATTGTCATATTTATACATATTGTAAAGTATTCTATGAAGGTATTTTTTGAAGTAAATATTACTAAGAAAGTTATCTAAATACTCCATTTCATTCTTAATGTGTATATCAACCTGGGTTAACTGGCAGTTTTAAGCAGCAAAAATTTGATCAGAAAACACTTGAGTCATTTCAAAATTAACGGTTATTTACCACAGTGTCATAAGCTGTTTTAATATTTGGCAGAGTCTAAATTTAACTATAATCTCAATAGCAAGGACTATAACTAAGTGTTAAAACTTTATGTATTAAATAGATACCCATAATAGCAAATTATATTAGCACTGATCTCAGCTTAATGGACCTACACTTGAGTCTCTGTATTTCCTGGGACAGGTTCTTCATGACTTGGGAAATACTTATTGTGCTTTTCCGGTCCTAATTTCTGGCTTTGGCTGTTATGACATTTACTGGACCTTCACATTCATCACTGCTATAGGCACTGTCACATCTCTGTGAATAACTGCCAGGTCTTTCAGTCTTTGAATTGGTCTAGGACCACTATTTAGAATGAGCATTAATAACACACCAGCAGAAAATTTGTCCCTATTTTCTATCATAGCTGCTGGCACTTTTCACTAAATTAGTATTCATTTTTATTAAATCTCATTCTACTAGCTTTTGGTAATCCACGTATCTTCAAAAGCTACCAAATGTAGTCCTCAAGAGTGATTTATTCACCAAAAGATTCTACATTGTGTGGTGTCAAGGATGGGCTTGGTCCTGTATCTCCAAGTATAGATTCAGAATTTTAACCACAGACTCAGGAAAAACAATGGAAAGTTGATTAAAGTCATATGAGATATTATTAATGAGTGTGCATCAGATAAATTTCATTTTGAATATCTAAAAAAGCTGTACTGTATAAAGAAATTTTAGAAAAATTTCAAACAAAAATTTGAATAAAATCAATTCTTGTACCTAAAGTTGTCAACTCCTCACTAGAAAATTTTGCCATTATAAAAATTTTGCTAAGTGTACTAGATAGACTGTTTTACTGCTATTCAGTATTTTATTTTCTAGCTCATCATAATCCACTTTTATACTATGTCCAACACGTTCACAGTTTTTTTTTTTCCCCATGATACTGACATTTGCTTTAAGTAAACCAGCAGGTGGCACTATCACATACCTAGAGCCAGGAAAATAAAATGAACTGTTGACATTTAGCTGAGACTACAGATTATTGTCAGAAAAATAAACTATTCTCAAAGACAAGTCTAATTTTATTATTTTTCTTTAATAAAATCTGTAAATAAAAAGTTAAATCTTGATTTCTGAGTACTTTTTATGAATTATACAGAGATGATGAAAGGCATATAATTGTTTCTTCAGAATATTTGGAGCCACAGAAAAGAAAAGCAACCAGAATACATATTGAAAGGGTGGCATTGCTAGCAAACCATCTAACATGAAAAAAAAGAAAAAAAAAATCACTGCACACAATGCTCCTTTGTTTGCTTAACCATCTGTAGCTTAACTTGTTTTAAGAGTTTGTTTTACAGAACTTGAAAAGTACTAAGCAGACAGAAAAGGATGAGTAGCCCTCCTCCATATCTGCCAGACCATGTTCTGAGAACTCAGATAAAGCCAGCCTAGCAGAGAAAAAGAAAAAGAAAAAACACATACAACCACCTCCTGTTATCATTTTGTGTCAATAACTACTCTATTCTTTATAACTCTAACAGAAGCCCAAGCCACTCAACGTTGGGACCAGCATTTCTTCTTTCTTTTGTGCTGTTCCATTTCCTCCTTTGAAAAGTAGTATAAACTTCTTGCTTCAATGCCTATCCTAATCTTTGAGTCGAGAATTCTTTCTCATCCCATGGTATAAGCCTCCCTCCCTAACACGTATTGAGTATGTTTCTAGGACAAATAGGATGAAGGTAGATAGTTGTGAAAAGTATTGCCTGGTTCCTGAAATAACCCTTAAAATGGCATTTCATTAGAAGTTTTCCAAATGTACTTATTGATTTTAAAAATATTGTACTCTATGATGAAGCTGTTAGAATAAATACTGAATCATCAGTAAATTATAATTATATGTGTCAATTTTCAAGAAAAATGTAACAACCATTTATTTTGTTGTTTTGTCTAAATAATCTTACCACTGAAACTATAGATACATGGAGGAATATAATAGTATTTTTAAAATAAAGAAAAGATATACTGTACTGCAAAGAATTTTCAAAGTTCACAACACCAAACCTCACATTAAACTTGTTTCCTAACATAAAATTTTTGACTCTCAGGAGGTATGTGAGAAAAATGTACTCTACTGAGTGAATATTGACTTATTTACTCTATATCTCTAAGTACAAGTGAAATAGGATATATATTTTTAGTTTAATACAGCCTGGTCAACACTCTAGAACAACACACTAGAAAAATTCTTTATTCGGGCAGCCGAATCTAGCCCACAACCCATTTTGGTAAACAAAGTTTTATTGGAACATAGTTATGTTCATTTGTTTGTATATTGTCTGTTGACGTTTTCACTATAACAGCTGAGTTGAGCAACTATGACAGAGATGGTATGGCCCACAAAATCTAAACTATTTATTTACTAGCCTTTTACCAAACAGTTTGTCAACCCAGATCTAAAATACAAGATTGATTTATCTTTTCCCCTTCAAATTATATGAAGAAATTGCATGAACAAAAATTACGATGATAATCCAGTATATGCTTGTGATTTCTCTACCAATCATCAGAAAAATAAATTAAGGAAGCCTCAAAATTCATTAATTAATACTGAATTCCTCTGACTTCAGATAATTTCTAATGGATACCATGCAAGATCCAAAGGATACAAACAGTTATAAGACTCAGTTCCTCAGATTTAAGAGCTTATAGTCTTTGGGAGAGATAGTAGACTTAAAAAAGAAAACTGCTAATACAAATCAGCTTAAGCTAAATTCCAAAGAGACGGTAAAATCAACAAATGCCATAAGAATTCAGGGAAAGGAGAGATTATTGTTTAAATTAACTAAATTAGGAGGCTATATCACCAACAACAATTTCAAAGGTGTTGATTTTGCAGTTTTCATAAGTAGTAGGATTCACAAGTTTGGCAAGTTTAAGAGAGCGCATTCCAGACAAAGGGAATAGTTTGAATGATCTTGGTATGGGTACATGTATTAAGAACTTTATATGGTATTTTAATATTAATATGTTAATATATTCTTGAGTTTTTGTACATTTGTTGATGTTTTTAACTTATAATGTAAATTTTTTACTAATTTATAAAGGATAATTCCTAAAGAGACATTATGTTTTCTATAGAGAAACGATAACTGTGGGATGAACATAAAAACCTAAATTCTCCTCTTCAAAAAAGAATAATTTTTTAATTTAGTGAAATGTAATAGTGTAACTTATTATACAATTTCTCCTAGGTTTTAAATACCTAGGTATCATAATATTTTATCTAAGCATGTCAAGAAAGATAGTTCAAGGAAGTAGAGTTTGCTAATAAAGGAGAGCATATAGTACTATGTATTTTATCTTCAACTTAATCTATGTGCTTCTATTTCAGTGGCTACAATTATTCAAAAGTTTAGTTAAAAATATAAAATAAATTGCCTTTGGAGTGAAACTTGGGGTATTCAATTTTTTTAAACACTGAATTCTACTACAAATTCAGAGAAAAAGAAACTTACACTAAAAAACATATTAAATGCTATTTCAGTCTGATAGAATATGTTCTGTCTTGAGTGGAAATACTGGACAGTTTCAATGGCTTACTCTTTGCTTATTTTAGCATATAGTGGGTTTTCTTAGAAAAATTTGAAATTAAGAATAAAAAAATAACTCTTTTTAGAATGTACTTCTAGTAGAGTTTTAGAGGGTGAATATAGATAAAAGCCTGAAGAATAAGACTTTGGAGTAAAGAAATTATAAGTTTAAATAGAATATTGGAAGAAGGAAATTCTAATTAAGTACAGTAACATGTCGGTTGTTTGGTCCTTTAATAGGATGTAGTCAAAAGAAATAAATTTTTTGTGTGAAGTTAGATACAATTCTGTTAAGTGTTAAAACAAACATTTTGATTTGCTAAAGAGCTAAGATTCTTGAACATTATGTAATGTTTTCTAGATGATTCAAGATCAGTATTATGAATATCAGTTATCTTATTAAGTATAAGCAGTCCTATCTACCACTCCAATTAGAAGGACAAAACAGATTTGGACAAAAGTAACAGACAGGAATACTGTTTGCTGTTCTTCTCTTCCTTCCCCTGCCATGTGACCCTGCAGTGCACTGGAGCCTGTGAAATAATAATATGTTGTCCTCATTCATTCCAAGTTGGGCTTGGTCAAGAAACTTGTTTGGGCAAATGGGATATAGGTAGGTCTTAAGAAACATTATGTGTTTCTAATTGCTGTCTTACACTTTTGTTAAATGTCAAAAGAAGAATATGCCCAGAATAGCTGCCTGTCCTGGAAAGAGACCTGTGGAGCTCACAGGAACCCAACCCACAGCCTGGAGCCCAGTCCAGTGGGCCCATAGCCTGAGGCACAGCTGCCCTAGCTTTCTCATATAGATCTGTGAGCAAGAATAAATATTTGTTGCTGCTCTTGCGAGTCATTGAATTTCAGTAATAACTCTCTAGTACACAAAGATATTCTGCATAAATCAAAGATGTTATTTTGCTGACTTTAGCTTATATTTATCCATAAGTCATGAATAAAGCATAAAGCTTGTTATTGAAAATTGATGGTGGTTAAAGTCACTTAGATTTTATGCATGAATAATACAAAGTGGAGTTGTAAATCGTAGAAATTCCGGAGTCATTTCTGGATGAGGGATCAGGGTTACCTGTCTCTGATTTAGATGGTTCCAGGAAGCACCTAGTATACTGCCACTAATAAATTTTGCTACTAATGTGATGAGGTTTGGAATTTCTTTAATAAAAAGTAGTGCAATGTGTTTTATTTTACAGTTAGAGATAAAGTTGAAAATGTATAAACCTATAGCGGGAATTATTTTTTGGTAGACTGTCTCCAAAAATAGGCGCCAGCAATTCCTCGTATCCCTATGTATGTATACTGCTCCTCTCATCAAGAGATGGGGTCTGTATCCTCCCTCCTTTCATCTGTCTTAGCCTTGTGACTTGCTTTGACCCTTTATCAGTTCTAGGACCAGGGTTTAAGAGATCTGACAGCTTCTATTTTTGCTGCCGTGAAAGCCAAGCACCATCCAAGAAGCTGAATCTTGTTGGAAAGAGAGCTAGTCTCTAGCAGTTCCATCCACCCTAGCGGAGGTACCAGCAATGTAATTGAGGCCAACTTAGACGTCCAGCTACAGACTAACTTCCAGCTAAATACATTTGCATAAATTACCTCAACTGATATCCCCCTGGAGCTGAAGAACTATCCAGCTGATCTAAGGTAATCCAAAATACCATGAAAATTAAGAAATTGTTTTTTATGACACTAAGTTTTACGAAACAACTAACATTATTTAATGAAATTATAGTGTCAGAACTTTTCTGGGAATATTAATTAAATTAAATTAAAATTGGAAAGAGAGAGAAACAGTACAATGGAGGCAGGGAACAAGCCCAGAATTCTGATCCTGGTGTGTCTGAAGTTGAAATTAACTTTTTTCATGGGTTTTTTTTTTTTTTTTGTATTCTATGGAAGTTTCCAGAAAAGAGAGACTGATTTAAAACATGTCAGTTAGGATTTGAGTTTCTAAGCCCTATATAATACAATTCAGATATTTCTAACCTTTGTGTTTTGCTAGGGTACAATTATTGTCTTGTATTCAAGTTGCCAAGTGATGTGAAAACTACAAAAGAAAAAGAACCCAATTTTCGGCCGGGCGCGGTGGCTCACGCCTGTAATCCTAGCACTCTGGGAGGCCGAGGCGGGTGGATCGCTGGAGGTCAGGAGTTCGAGACCAGCCTGAGCAAGAGCGAGACCCCGTCTCTACTAAAAATAGAAAGAAATTATATGGACAACTAAAATATATATATACAAAAAATTAGCCGGGCATGGTGGCGCATGCCTGTAGTCCCAGCTACTCGGGAGGCTGAGGCAGTAGGATCGCTTAAGTCCAGGAGTTTGAGGTTGCTGTGAGCTAAGCTGACGCCACGGCACTCACTCTAGCCCGGGCAACAGAGTGAGACTCTGTCTCAAAAAAAAAAGAACCCAACTTTCTTTGACTTGGCTGACATCCCACTTGAAATACTGTGGACAACATTTGATTGGACTTAAATAGGAGAAACACTAGACTCAAAATGCCTCAGTTTTCCAAAATGCTCATTTTTATACATACTTCTTATGTAGAATTACTTGTTCTATAAGTGGCTATCAATATGGGATTTGATATACCTATTACTTTGTTCTGAATAAGATTCTTATAATGCATGTATTACAGTTTTTGTTTTGTTTTTATTTTTTTGACTTCTAGGGCTACAACTGTGAGTTAACCATACATGGCAGCACATAAAAAATATAAAAGAAACAATACTTTAAAAAATATAAATCATTTATTTATAGTGGTATGCTTCCAACTTACTAAAAACTGTATCAAATAATATATTTTCTCATAGCAAATAAAGGGCCTTGGGAATTTGCAAGTGCTTAAACAAGTTCTAAATTTGTTGCCCACCCAACTCTCATAAAAATTGAAATTTGAAATATAAAAAGACTTCTACATTTAGAGTAGAAATAATCTATATTTTCCCTGTAAATACAGAAATTAGTGAAGAAAAAAGTCTTAAATTCAGTTGAGCATTTTAACAATACATGGACAGATTTGGTATTGCTCTAAAAAAATGGCAATGATACAGCAGGCAGTTATTTAAAAGTTAAAAGGAATCTCTTCTACATTAAGAATACCTAGGCCGGGCGCGGTGGCTCACGCCTATAATCCTAGCACTCTGGGAGGCCGAGGTGGGCGGATCGTTTGAGCTCAGGAGTTCGAGACCAGCCTGAGCGAGAGCTAGACCCCATCTCTACTAAAAAATAGAAAGAAATTATATGGACAGCTAAAAATATATATAGAAAAAATTAGCCGGGCATGGTGGCGCATGCCTGTAATCCCAACTACTCGGGAGGCTGAGACAGGAGGATCCCTTGAGCCCAGGAGTTTGAGGTTGCTGTGAGCTAGGCTGACGCCACGGCACTCACTCTAGCCTGGGCAACAAAGTGAGACTCTGTCTCAAAAAAAAAAAAGAATACCTAGCCACTATTTACTTTACCATGGTAGTATTGGAAAAGGTGAAAAGTTAATGCAGTGCTCTTAACAAAGTGTGATGTAATCATATTTTATACTAAGAGCAATGGAAGCCAACAAGGGATTATAGAAGAATGACATAATCGTATTTATGTTTTAGAAAGACCATTCTGAATATAGTGTAGTGAATGGGTCAGAGACAAGCACAAGTGGAGGAGGCCTTCAGCAGTGGTCTGAGCTAGGAAGGAAGGTGCTTCAACTCAGGTGATGGAGATGGAGAGGAGACAGACAATATCTGCCTGGGATCCTCGGCCCTGTATTTCCAAATGACTCAGGCTCTCACTTCTTATGTGTCTCAGCTCAAATGTCACCTTATCAGAAAGGCTGACCCAGATAGCCCTATAAAATAGCTCAAGTATCACTCCCTACCCTGTCTTCATACTGTACACCTTTTCTCTGCTTTATTTTTTCATAGTAATAATATTTCTTTTCCTCTGTCATTTGTGTATTTTCTGTCTCCCCTCACTAAAATGTCAGCTGCTTGAGGACAGGAATTTTGGGTCACTGTATCTTTCTTGAATCCCTAAAGATTTCAAGCAACTTGCTACTCAAAGTATGGTCTGTGGACCAGCAGCACTGTCATCACCTGGGAATGTATTAAAAATGCAGAATTTCAGGCGCTGCTCCAGAACTACTGAATTGGTAGCTGATTCAGTTTAACAAGATCTCAGGTGATTCATGTATGCATTAAAGTCTACGAACCCCTGGACTAGCACACTTTACATCTTCAATAAATATTGGATGACAGCATGAAGTTAGAATAATAGCATATGGCCATGGGCTGAGCACAGAGATGGAACTAAGGAAGACGTCAAGGATGGTAACTGAGTTTCTGGTTTATGCAATTGGGAGGGTGGTGGAGCCACTCAAGAAAATAGGAAACACCAGGGATGGGCAAAGGCTAGAAAGATGTAGCCTCAATATCAGATATTTTGAATTTGAGTCTCCTATGAACAACAAGTGGGTAATTGAATATGGCAATTTGAATTTCAAAGGGATATCAAGATTAGATACATAGATTTTCTACAGATATAGATTAGAATAATTCAGAAACACTTACACTTTGTAGGTCTCCCAATTGTACTTTGGCCAGATGATAAACTGGAGCATTCACAAAAACATTTCTATTAAATGTTAATGAACAGGGAAAGTGGCTTCAGCTGTAATTCTTAAGAACTTAAGTTTGGCCAAATCAGATGCACTTCATTATTTAGAATGAGAGTAAACTTCCTGCTACTTATTACCTGACATGTTTAATGATTTTAATCTACTGTTCATATTATTAGTCAATATTAGCTGATAATAATTAAATGCTGTGGTCATTGTTAACTACTTAATACTAAGATTTAGGGAGACAAATCTGATTAAGGATATCTTTCTGAAGCTTGTGACTTAGTTACGTATACATTACACTCTTGGCAGGTAATCAGAATAAATATTTAGGGGGCAATTCTTTCAGCTTCACTGAAGCATTTAACTTAATTGATTACACTTGGCTTTTACAGATAATGAGGGCTCCCTGGCTGTAAATTGCTCAGATGACTATTCTCAATGGATGATGATATAATTAAACAACAATTTCTGTTTCAGATGAGAACTGTACACAAACAATGGGCTGCTTCCACTTGCTTGATGTTAAAATAATTTAGAGAAATTACAGAATATTATTATGAAAAAGCAGAGGATGTAAGAGAGTCTACTAGTGGTTTTGTGGTCAGATTTTTTTACTATTAAATCAGCAAATTCTTTAAAAAGATAATGCCAGTTATATTGATGACAAACATGTATTTATTGGTTCTTACGAATGCCTTTACAGGGTTCAATTTGCTAAAGTGTATCAAACACGGCACACTTTTTTATAATTGTGCTTTAGTATTTCACTTCTGAGAGTCTCTTCTAAATAGATACTTAAAATAGCATAAAATGTTCATTACCAGGTAACATACTGACTGATTGATTGAGTCTTCTGTTCCCCGCACCCCATCTTTTTTGGTTATTTTGCCATTGTGAAGTAATAACAAAAACCATTCTTTTAATGGTCTCTTCTCTCAGAAGAAGTATTTTGGAATCTTTGTTCTGAGCTTCCTTGTATAAGGGAGAACAAGTTGAATAAAGAGAAATATCTAGGCTTTGGGAGAAAGCAGGCAACAGAATGCTATGGAAGTTGGATGTTAATTGATATGCTCTATGGAAGTGGAGGTCCTAGGCTTTCAAGACACTAAGAAAGGGATAGAAATAAGTGAAGTGTTTATATGTTATAGGCGACCCAGACCGAATTTAACAGGGAGAGACTGGGGACCACTGGAGGAGTATATCCCACTGCTCAGGATTCCTAATGGCTGTGCTGCTTTGATGCTCTGAGACCCAGAGCCCACCCTTAGCTTCCTGGATTAGTTGTCTTCAGGGCTGTTATAAATTTTCAAGGAAGACTAGAATCTCCCTTTATCCCTAATGATTAGAATTGTTGCAACATCTTCAATATCTGGGTGTGGGGGCGTATATGTTGCATAAAGAGGAGCTTGCCATTACCTGGCTGAGTGCTTAACATCCTGAATCTGTTAAACATATTTAATCAAATTCTCCTAACTATTCATTTGAATATTCATTTAAAACCACATGACCAATACGTCAGATAATCTTAAGTGTTTGAAACATAAAAGTACACAAAAATGATCATAAGATCTTATTTCTATCTGTATATTCACACATATAAACTAGGTACAAAATATTACTATCACATGCTTATCTTGGCTTCCTCCAAAAGCAGAGCCTGAGACAAAGGCTCGCAGGCAGGTAGTTTATTTGGAAATGATTCTAGAGAATGTCAGTGAGAGACGGAGTAGAACAGTGATGCAAAAGCCAATCAAGGATGCCTTGTGGAGTTGTACATTGCTCCTGATAGCTAGTAGTAGGTTGTGAATTAATTTATGAATGCATATGAGAACTGTCGGCCAGGAAGCATAAGCACTTCCATCCTCACTGGTCAAGGATGGACGAACCAGCTTTAACTCTCTTACACCTGTGGGATGTACATTTGCAGCCTCCCAGGTAGGCTCTTTGGAGGACATGAAGTGAAAGTTATGCTGCTTGAGCCTTAGTTTCAAATCTGTGTGGATTTTGGCAATGTCTATAGTAATAGATGGAATAGAAAAGTTTTAAAACTATCCCTAACATTGTTTCAACATTTGCCTTAGTCAGTTTTGGCTGAATTAATATAGCATCACTAATTTGTTTTGTTTAATTTTTCTCTGCTACATAATTTTACTTCCCTTACTGTGGCTTTCACTTTCTGCTGATATCCCATGGGAACCAGGCTTTCTCTGCAGGGAAGTTTTCTTTTCTGTTCCTTAGGTGCTATCAAGCCAGGAGATAAAGGCTTTCCCTGTGTTCCTTATTCCAGTTTTAAGATTATTCTCCGCCCACTCCTCCCAAAATCTTCACAGTTCGCTATGTCATTGCTAACAACCGTAACATCTCTGTTACCTCTATCAGAAACATCCAGCTTTCCATGTGTTACGTACTATATTTTTGTAATTCACCTTCACCATTGCTTGTGCTCCCAAAGGACCAATAATCTATCAATACCACTGCTTTTGATTGTTCCTCGCTTTCTTGTGTTCTCATTCCCCTCCTTGCCCACCGAACTTTCTTATCAAGTGTTCTAAACAGTCTCGGGTATACTTCTTCAACTATCTGTCCCTTCTCTCAAGGTTTGATGAAATCACACAGATTTAGCCACTCTTCCTCTTCTGTGCATCCTCCCACACACAGGGAACTCACAGACCAGGCTGAGTGGTCTCACTTCAGACTCATCAACACCAGCCTTAAATGTGCTCTTCACGCTGTTCAGGAATCAAACATTTCTCCAGTTCATCCACTCTCCCACTCTGTTTGAAATGATTTCATGCCATTTTCTCACTCCTCAATGTTCTAACACCTCCTTTCTTATCTTCATTCTCTGCTCACCACTTTGCCTCCTATTTCATTGAGAAAATGTAAGCAATTAGAAGCTTTTAGGAACTCCTGTTACCTCTTCTACCCACTTTCCAGCTTATTTGTCCATGTACCCTACCCTCTCCAATTTGAGTGAATGAACTCTCTTCTTGTATTCTAGATTCTACTCTTTTTAACCTCTCAAGGACATCTTGTGAACAGAGTAGATACAGGTTTTGTAGGACCTGAGAGATACCTGAGAGATAAGTTTGGGGACCCTTTATAGGGAAGAGTAAGTACAGAATAATAAATATAAAATCATATACAAATGTGAATATTTAAGATAAAATTAAAAAAATCATCACACATTTCAAATATAAAAAGTTTGGAAAGTGCTATAAGAATCTTTAAATTCAAAAAGTAATATTTTTATTAAAAGCTTGATGTGTGTCTATAATGCTTTTTCCCCATATTTTTGTTGCATGCTTTTTGATTGCTTCTTCATATGACAATACTATATTTTAGAATTACTTAAATAGATTAAAGTGAATAGAATAGTAATCAAATCATTCTTTTAGCACTGTTGATCAAAATTTGAATTTATTATTGATAGCTTGGAGAAGTTTATTTCAACTTGATATTGGTAACATTCTATAAATTTTAAAGATGGTTGTCAAATTTGCACAATATCTATTAGTTTTTTTTTCACATGTGAGTTATAAGATTTCACTCTTGCAAGTGACAATTTGAAATATCTGTACTCTGAGTGGATGACAGTAATCAGTTTGTTATTGATGTCATAAGTTGCATGTTTCTTTATTAATGTCATTATTTGATCCAAATTTTCAAGAAATTTAAATATTTTTCAATGTGTTCATATGATTGACTTCTTTTTATCAGTTTGACTATCAAATGATTCATCTGTTTATCACTTCTATTAGAAACCATATCTTTTCTTATTGAATTATTGATTATGATATGATTAAAATATTGAAGGAATTTGGCTTTTCAAAGTCAGAAATAACTTCTATTGCCTTAATATAGGAATATATGAAAAAAGGTTTTATTACATAGTACAATCATGATTTTACATATTTTATTATCATGTGTACCCCAAACAGGAGAATACTTGTGTTGTGACTAGTTATCAATGAGAAGCAAATCCTCCACCTCCAATTTTATATATGTGATAATTTGAAGAATTTTCTAAAGACTAGGTTCTGATTCCACACACTGTAAACTTTTTAATCACCCACTACTAACATAATTCAGGTGCTGGGCATTGTATATCATTTTCTTATTGAGATGTGACCTCTGATCCTGTAACTCCATGTCAGGATGCAGGTGAGTCAGCACGGTGGTAAGAGAAGCAGATAGAAATTCTGCAAGCCATACTACATTAGATCATGGAAAAGTGACTTCCAGCTACAAAAATATGTCTGGCTAAACCCAAACCAATGTGTCCCGTGATTATGTTTCCACCTAGCCTAATCCCCAAAGATACCTATGGCCACTCTGATACCACCTACCACGGATGGATGGGAAGTTGAGATGGGGAACAAAACTGGTCTTAATCATTTGTATTTAAAATACCTTGCATCTGAAAATTTTACAGAAACATATGACTATGTCAGTGTGTTGCTAGAGCACCACTTAGGGCCTTGGAAGTGGCCTGTGAGAGCGAGGGCCCCTAAAGTTTAAACTTCACTGGCCTTACAGTACATCTGTTGGTAAGCCTGTACTTACCAACAATTTTGTCTTCTCTCTTCATCAAAAATATTTCCCTACTTTAGGTTTTTTCCCATCAGCAAGCAAACATTCTCTTACATATCCCATGGATGAAATGTCTTGACATTTCTTTGCCCTCCAACTACTACCCCGTTCTATTTCTTTCCTTTACAATAAAACTATTTTCTTTACAGGAAAACTAAGTGTTGGGCAAACTCACTCTCTCTAATTCCTCCGCTCCCATCTTCTTCAAATTCACTACATGCTTCCTTAATATTTAGCTCTTCATTGAAACTGTTCTTGTCACCAGTGACAAGTCACAAGTGAATTAACCTCAAAAATCCTACCTTCACCCACTCTTATCTGCAACTTCTGAAAACTTCCTCATCTCAGTTAATGGTAACTTCATGCTTTCAGTTACGCAGGCCAAAATACTAGAGTCATCTCAGGTTCCCCTTTGCTCTTACAAAATTGTCAGAAAATCCTGTAGGCTCTACCTTCTAGTGCTTTTATTGCTATCAACCTGGTCTAGGTTATCATCCTCGCTCATGTGGATTAATGCTACGGCTTCCCAACCTGTCGGACCCTTTTCATTTTATTCTCAACGGGGATGCTAAGATGGTCTCTCTTAAACCATAAGCCAGGCCCATCCACTGTTCATAACATGTCAGTGGCTGTGAATTTTACTCAGACTAAAAGCTGAAGTCCTTACAATGGCTCAGAAAGCTCTTCTCAATCTGTCCACGAACTCCCTACCCTCATATTCTCTACTCCTCCTTTGCTCACTCAGGCTTCCTGGATGGAGCATCCAAGGCAGGCTCCCAGGCAGGCACTTCCTCTGTCTGCAGTGCCCTTGCTGGGGAGAACCATGCTGCTGAACCTGTCTCCCTCCAGTCTTTACTCAAATTTCACCTTCTAGGTTATGCTTCCCTGATCATTCTATTTAAAATTGCATTCTCTCCACATTTTCTATAGACCCTTTCTGCCTTATTTTTCCCCACAGCAGTTATTCCTACTAATATACTATGAATCATAATTATTTTGTTTATTGTTTGTCAATCCCCTCAACCCCACCACTAACTAAAAATAGAAGCTCCAGGAAGGCAGGGATTTGGTTTATGCCTATATTGCTAGAACAGAGAATATTGCTCAGCACATAGAAGGCATTCAGTGAAAATGCATTTGTTGAATACATGAAGGAACAAATGAATGACTACAACTTTCCCTTTACTTATTTTTCTGGTATACCTCTAATAATTAATACATAATTGGAATATTCTTTAATTCATTCTGACTTCATCTTTTAGCTGTCATGTTTAGTTCATTTATAGTTATGGTGATTGATGTTATATTTGCGATTATTTCTACTATCTTAGTGTTTTTGGAAATGCTGCTATTTCTGTGCATCTTTTACTTTTCTCCCTTTTTGTTTACTGTTGCATTGCTGAGTTTTTCTTATTTCCAGTTTTCCTCTGTGCTGATTTGTATCTCAGCCTTAGAGGCATAGCCACTCTATTCATAGCTTAATTTGCTAGTTTAATCAATAGATCTTTTTATAACTAAAGAAAGCAGCGTTGAGCTCTTCTATTTGTCACATTCTCCCTTTTCAATCTGTAAATTTCAGAGGTACAATGACAAATTTTTTAAGTGCAACTTTTAAAACTAAACTATAGTTTAAACTCAAGCACATCTCAGCACAAATGGGATCTTGGAAAATGAAGCCCCCTAATTATATAGTTAGAGAACATGCTTACCTTAGTATAATTTGATTGTACAGCAGAATTACTTCAGGAACTTTTAAACAGACTCTGATGCCTGCGGCCCGTTCCAACTCGATTAAATCATGAACTTTGGGTTGACAGGGGCAGCAAGTGCCTTAGGTGATACTAATGTATAGTCAGAGCTGCCCTAGATAAGTTAAATGCCTGAAGCCACACCACCCAGTATTTTATATCCCAAATATACTCCCATACTATTCTTAATCTCTAACTTTCTGTTTATACTAGATAAAATATCATAGAATTCTTATTTTCCACAAAGTATTCCTTCTCACTATCTGAAATCCCTGCTCATTAAAAATTATTTTGGGTTAACAAATGTTTTATAACACAGATATCATCTATAAAGGTATTAGCAGTGGTGTGTTGGTGTTTAAACATTGATTTTCTATGGGAGAAAAGTCCAATTTGTAGCATTGGCCAATTTGCCTGGTGTAAATACTTTCAACATGATCAACTTCAAGCTACCAACTAGCTGTCACTAAAAATGGACATGAAAAGAGATGTGCACAATAAACTCTCATGAGCCTGTGAGCCTACTCCAAGACACGATTGAATATAAGACTTTCAATCACTTTATAGAAGGATGCATCCATCACCTCATTTCACAAATGAAGGATTCAAGATACAAACATTTAGGTGACTTGTTCTAAATCAAATAATTACTCGGTAAAACAATATTTGTAATTAACACTGAAGGAGAATGTGAGATGAAACTCTAAAATATGTGTGTAAATGCACAGACACATGTCACACGTTATTTAATAAGGGTTCCAATTAACCTAACACCATTTATTGACTGATTTATTTTGCTAAGATGTAGTTTCTTCATTACTTATAGGTGTCATAAAGGGTGTTCCTGGTTTGTCTATTATGCTTCATTTTTTCTGTTTACTTTTCTGTAGACTAAATTTGTTTTTGTATTTGCTAGGATATTCTGCTTCAATACTCCTCTTTTAAAAATATGGCTTGGCTATTACTTATGTAATTTTCCATGCTTTAAAAAATATTTTAAAAGTTTCTCCAAAGAAATTATTGGTAATTTTGATTGTGATTAACCAATTAAATATGAAATTAAAGAAAAAATATTAATTTAAACAATAATTTCCATTAGTAGAATTTTAGTACATTTACTGTTGTTGTTATGAGTGGGTTTTCTTCCTTCATATCCAAGGAAACTGTTGCTTTTTATAAATAAATTTATTTCATTAATTCTGTTTCTTATCCAGTGGGCTTATATTTCCAAGGAATAAAAACATATGAATACAATACACTATGCCATATATTTATACACACTCACACACATATATTTAATCCTTATTCTTAATTAAATATTTTTGAATTTGCTTGCTCACTAAAATTTATTTGTAACCCCAATATCAATAGTCCTATTGCTTTCATGGTCATTCAAGATCATTTGTAAACATGAGCAGAGCAGTGAAAAATTTGAGTCCCTTGCCCATGCACATCTCAGTTTAAGTCAAACAAGGCAATGCTCTGCCTTCTTGATTCAGCTTTTATACAATAAGAAGGGATGTTTTCATGTTCCATTTAGTGCCAAGTTTTTTACGTTTTTGTGCTTTTTGGTGGTGATTTTTTTTCTCATTTAAAATGGCTCCCAAGCATAAGGCTGAAGTGCTTCCTAGTGTTCCTAAGCATAAGAAAGCTTAATGTGTCTTAAGGAGGAGAAAATACGTGTGCTAAGTAAGATTAGTTTAGGCATGAGTTGTAGTGCCATTGGCTTTGAGTTCAATGTCAATGAATCAACAATACAATATATCCAGGAAAGGAAGAGGAAATTCATTGATTTGTATGTGAAACTACTCCAGAAAGTGCTAAAATAACACCTACAGTGCTTGTCAAAGCTATGAAAAGAATAGAAAATGGCTAAATTTGTGAATTTGTGAGACAACAGCCAACTTTAACAAGTGTCGTGGACATAACTGTTGTGAGGCTGAAAGCCAAAGAAATTTATAGTTATGTACCCAAAGTCAGAAAAATGTTAAACCCTTCGTGACTCCTGTTTTATTATAAAGAAATACTGTGATAATTATTTGTAAGAAATATGTATTAATGTCTTTAAATAGAAACACACATAAAATAAAGTTATATGTTGATACATAACTGATACAAATGTTGTGACCAGGGGCATGTAGGAACCTAATCCTGTACTTTATCCAGGAGAAATAGCTCAATGTTCAATAATTCAGTGTTTGAGGTGACTTTATGGAACATAACCACCATGAATAACAACAATCAGCTCTATCTGATCATGCGTGTTTATGCGTGTGTGTGTATGTGTGTGTGTGTGTGAGAGAGAGAGAGAGAGAAAGAGAAAGAGGGAGAGAGTGAGAGCAGATGTGCTAAAGGAAAGAAACATTACCTAAAGTTCCACAACAATTATACAAACAGGAAAAATTTTTGTGTATTTATGTCAACATATATATTTTACAGAATTTAGTACCTGATTTTTATGTACTTTGGATGCCACGTGTGTGTATGCCTGTACATATATATTACATACATGTAAATTTTTCATCCAAAATTTTAAACATTTCCCGTATTATTATGCAATATTTTTTGTCATTACTTTTAATAACTACTTATTAAATACTATATTATGGATAAAGATACTAATGTAATCATTCCCCTAGGAAAAGATTATTTCTAAGTTTCTCATGTTTAATATATTACTGCATATACTTTATTTTTTCATATGAGATTATTTCTTCACGATAAATTGTTCTGTCAAAATGTTTCAATATATCTTCGTTAAAAAGCTTTAAAAATTTATGTTCCCATTTTTCATATAAATGTAAAAGCAAAAGGATCATTTTGAAACTTCTGTAAGAAAGGTTAGAAAGATAGTATTTTTGTGTCATCTTTTGGAGTACAGAACTCCATTTTCCCCATCCATTTACATAATTTCATTAATTTAACTCAGGATGAAATTCTTATCTTATTTTCTCTATTATTTAAGTTTGCATGAAAATGTATAATGAATTAATTTAACTTTATATGTCTATATGGTTTAATACCTAAAATCAATCATTTTCAGTAAAAACTTGGATTATAGATTCCTAATTTTTAAGTATTTGCCACTGTTTATAGCAGGTCTTTCTGTGATTAATTTTAAGATCATCTCTATCTTTGCATCTTTATCACTCCTGGATGATGTATGAATGGGCACTCATTTTTTACTTCAGAGTTTTATAGATACTGCTTCAATTTCTTCTATTGTTCAGTGTGGCACAGATACATTTTGAGGTCAGCATGATATTTGTTCCCTTGTACATATACTGATTATATTGTTTTGTTGTTTCTTAAATCATTGGATTAAATTACTGGAGTTGGTGGTGATATGTCATTCCATATATTTGAATGTATTTTGACCAAATTTGAAGACAACAATTTAACATTTAAAAATCATACATATATTCATTAAAAGTGCATACTATTATTCCAATTAAAAACATTTAATTGATGAAATATTACAGAACAGTTATTTTGTTATGAGTTTCCTCTTTATAGTATAATCCTTATAATTTATATTTGCTTAGAAATGTGGACAAAACAAGATAAGTTACAAGACATTTTAAACACTAACATAAATATTTTGTTATATATTTTATTTCTGTATTATAATTTTATATCTATATTAATGCCATTATTTCTATTATATCTTTGTACATTGTCTTTTTTCTACCAAAATAAAGTATGTTCATTTTAAATAAAATGTTAAATAAATTCTAATATGATATCTCATAGAATATCTTTAGTTTTCTTTAAGAAGCTGTTATCAAATTGCCTGATACTATTATTGTTTACTCTTTCAGACTGTTTGGGTTCCTTGTAAAGCATACATACTCAGCCTACATCATACATATTTGAGGTCAAACTTGCTATTAAATAAAGCAAAATCCTATGCATTTATGGTCAGCCATAATCTTATAATTATTATCAATATGTACAGATGACAGTTTGCATGAAGTACAATGCAGAGTTACAGCGTCGGTGAACCAGCATAGCTAATCATACTGTTAAGTAACATTTAGCTTACCTCAGTTTGTTTCCCTCTCTAAGGAGAAAATAACACTCAAGGCAACTTATGATTTCCTTACCCAAATTCTATCAGAAATTCTCCTTGTCCACTTAATGTTAAAAGTATAGGCAGATGATGATGTTTATTAAAGATGGATATGCTCGAATATAAACCTTTGCAGCTACCGTGAAGAACAGTATGGAGATTCCTCAAACCAATTACAAATAGAACTACTATTAATATATGATACAGCAATCCCACTACTGGTTATTTATTCAAAGGAAAGGAAATCAGTATATCAAAAAGACATCTACACCCCGTGTTTATGGCAGTACTATTCACAATAGCCAACATATAGAATCAGCCTAAGTGTCCAACAACAGATGGATGGATAAAGAAAAATGTGGTAAATATACACAGTGGAATATTATTTAGCCATAAAAACAAATGAAATCCTGTCATTTGCAACAACATGAATGGAACTGGAGAACGTTATGTTAAGTGAAATAAACCAAAACATAAAGTTAAATGCCACATGTTCTCACTCATACTTGGAAGCTTAACAAAGTTGAACTCTAAAAAGTAGAACAAAGGATACTACAGGCTAGGACAGGTGAGGGAAGAGGGGAATAAGGAAAGATTTTTTAAAGCATACAAAATTAGAGGAAGATAGGAGAAATAAATTCTACTGTTCTATACCACTGTAGGATGACTATAGTTAGCAATAACATATAGTTTCAAATAGCTAGAAGATGGACAGTGAATGTTCCCAAAACAAATGATAAATGTTTGAGATGATGTCTATGCTAATTACCCTGATCTGATCACTATAATTATATGTATCAAAAATCACTATGTGCTACATAAATATGTACAATTGTTATATGTCAATTAAAAAGAAAAGAAAATTAATAAAAAGTAAATTTAAGAACATTTAAAAAGGTGAGCATGATCCTCAAAATGAGCTACACAGTGTCTTTAGAGTGTAGATGTTATGGAGATGTGCTTAAAACAGTTGATGCTTCCTTGTTCTTAACTCTTCAGTGTTTGAGATTTGGCCATCAGCCATAGTTTCTTTCAGCTAGCATGGATGCATGCATCGTTATTCACTTCTGCCTAGACTGTAATATTGTTTATGAGGTCTTTATAAGACAATGTGTGGCAATCCCTAATAATCTATCATTGCCATCTGTTTTCTCCACCAATTCCTGGAACATTCATGCACCCTGAACATTCATAAAATTTGCATTTGAACACCCAGTGTGACAATTTTTCTAGGAATTTTTGATGTCCCTCTAGTACTATTTTTTGTACCTGCTTTGCCAGCCATTTCAGTTCATGAGATTTCTCCAGAATGCAACATAAAGCCAGAGACTAAATTAAAGTAAAAAAGAGTTCATAAAAAGCAACTAAATTGGGAAAGTTCATAATGGCATTCTTTTTTTTTTTTTGGCTGAGCACATAAGCCACTACTCATTCTATTTTATTAACAAGCAATTAGAAAAGTACTTATTAACTGTAATCTTCAGTACAATTCTATAATATCTTGCAGAGCAACTAAACTTTAATGAATTAGTACTTTTCTACAGCAGCAATAAATAAGCTTAACCAAAAACCCTCTATAATATGACTTCAACCTGCCTTTCCTGATTTTTTCTTTTCCTTTATGTATGAGGTAATGTATTGCTAGCAGTGGTATGATAGTAAATGTTTAACAACCAGCTTTTTGAAAAATAAGAGTCCATTTTTAGTGGGTTTTTTTAGTGTTTGCCTATTTCTATAATGTGACTACTCCAATCATGGCTGATTTTGAGCATGCTCCTTTGGAAAGAGATGTACATAATCAAAATTCTGTAAAAGCCAGCCTCAAATACCCCTGGTTGTACTGGAATCATTTTGGAGTTTTGTTCAATTATTTATGAGTTATGTAATTGAGGTCAAATTACTAAATTTTCCTGTTTATTTTCTCACCTATAAAATAAAACTTAACATGTTGGGGGTTTTAAAAAATAGAGATGCTATAATGCAAAGCAATGTACATGTTGGCACATAATAGACATTCGCTGAAGAGCATGTATTGCTATTGCTGATACATCTGCCTACATCCCTGTCTTAATCTACTCAGATCAACATAAAAATGCCACAGACTGGGTGGCTTAAACAACAGATATATATATATATATATATATATTTTTTATAGTCTGGAATCTTGAAGTCCAAATCAAGGTGCCAGTAGGATTGGTTTCTGGTGAGACCTCTCTTCTGGGTTGCAGACAGCCACCTTCTAATTGTGTTCTCACATCACATTTCCTCTATGTCTATGGAGAAAGATATCTGGTGTCTCTTCCTTGTTTTATAAGGACAGAAGTCCTATTGCATTAAGACCCCTCTCATATGACCTTTTTAAACCTTAATTATCTCCTTAAAAGCCCTATTTCCAAATACAGTAACCTTGGGGGTTAGGGTTTCAATATATGAGTTTGGAGGAAACATAGTTTAGTCCATAACAATCCCTGCACATTCTCTAGGTTTTTCCCTAAGTACTTGCTATTTCCCAAGCATATCCTTGCTTTCTTTGCTTTGTTCCTATTATCCTTCCTAAGTATATGTCACATTGATAGACAAGCTCAGATCGTCAAATCCCAATTTGTCAAATCCCATTTTAGTTACCACTTTCTCCAGAAATACCTCCCTGATCATTTCAACAAAAATAATCTCTCTCACTTTGACTCTTACTTTGACACTCAAAAAATCTTTGATTGTATCTTTGCTATGCTGCTTATCTTTCTCTGACAAGTGTTAATGCCATATTTCATCAACTCTAACATTTTTATCTACTTTAATATCCCTGAAATGTTTTGTTATAATCTTAAAGCAGAATAAAGATGAGGACTGTCTTTAATAACATGATACAGGAATATTTCTTTGAATGTTCATTTTGCCAATGCTTTCTTATGTACCATTATATTTACTTATAAAAATTACAGTGAAGTTATATCTATGAATACAAATTACACTTCACATGTGAAAAATTCAGTTTTGTGTCCCTTTATTCTATAAAAATTTGTCATTTAGTACATATTTTACTTCATCTTGCAAATCAGATCCCTGCTGATGTGGACAAATTTAAAATTGTGAGAAATGAGTAAACTTCTCCATGTTGTGAATTTTAATTGAAAGTTAAAGAAACCTAATTCAATGAGCTAAAGAAAGAAATTTATATTAACTGTATTATATTAAAGTATAACATTCAAAATTGTAAAATTATGACTCATATAAAATAAACATGCATCCATGGGGGTATGACGTTGATTTAACACCGGCAATACATCTTTGAGTTTTTTTTTTTTTTTTTTTTTTTGGTCCTCCTAAAAGAAATTTTTTTTCATTTGTACTGGAAAAAAAATTTATATGTTAACCTCTCTTTTTATGTAATGGTAAAATAGACAGATAATATAATGTGAAATACAAAAGTGCACTGAATGAACCTCCAGTAATCTCTTTTGCCTATTTCTAAGTTTTTGATAATTTTTCTGACAGCTGTTTGGCTCCAGAAAGGATGTGAGTTTGTCATCAGTAGTCCAGAGGCTGCAAATAAATGGTTGTTAAAATTAGAGAGAAATAGTTGTATTAAAAAATGATGTCAAAGAAAAGAAAACACTTCTTTTTTTTTTCCCTTTTAAAATCCTTTCAGATATTATCAGTGCAGGGTTATGAAAACATATTTAGGGACTTCCTTGGAGATAAGCATTTGTTCATGGTCACTGTCACGTGGAGAGTACTTCCCATAGGGTAGCACCAGAGACCTATACTCAGAAGGAGTGGAACAGTGTCCTAGCCAGAGGACAATGAAGAACACACAGTCTTCATTTCAAAACTTTTAATTGAAAAATTTTTTGCCATGACAAATTTAAATGTAAGGACTATAGAGTCACAAAATTTCTAGAGAAGAGTTTTCTGTGTCTGTCACCTCAGACACATTGCTGCTGCTTTTATAATGTAGTTATCAATGTAGCCAGTGCGTGAAGCTTATCCAAGAAAATAAAAACATGGAAATAAGTTTTCTCAAAGAAAGAGTAACAAACTTTACATTGATTTTTGTGTTTGTTGAATAAAAATTAGGGATTTCTAAATTATAGAAAGTAACTGACTTACAATGGTTTGACTTAAAATTTTTTTAATTTATGATAATGCAGAAGGGATACACATTCAGTAGAAACTTTACTTCAAGTACCTATACAACCATTATGCTTTTCATTTTCGGTATAATATTCAATAAATTATGTGAGATATTCAATATTTCATTATAAAATAGGCTTTTCATTACATGATTTTGTCCAACTGTAGGCTAATGTGTTTTGAACATGTTTAAGGTAGGCTAGGCTAACCTGTGACATTCAATAGGTTAGAAATATTAAATATATTTTTGACTTATGATATTTTCAACTTACACTGGGTTTATCAGGACATAACCCCATTTTAAGATGAGGAACATCTGTAGTTGAAACAAAGTTTCAAACATCATAAAATTTATAATACAACTTCCTTATCTTTGCCAGTTAGTTATTAGATCTTTTTAACCTTAAATAGTCATCAAGTGGACAAACTGACCCGTGGCTTATAAGGAAAAAACTATTTAAACTACAAAATATTTGCGCTTGATGCCTCCAGAAGTTTAAGAAAAGTACAAATTGCTTTAAATTCAAGAATTAGCATTTGCTAACCTTGAGCATTTTAATTACTCTCCCCTAGGAGCACTGACCTCTAATAGTTACTGTAAAAAGAAAGATAAGCCCTTTGGTCCTTTGATTTCAATTTTTTGAACCTGAGTAATTATCCATAGTGTCACTTTTTATAAGGAAAGAAAATGTGTGTCTTATAGTTAAATAGAAATTATAGGATCCAAATCATACATACCATATGTATTCATAAAATGACCTGGGGAAAAAAATCAAAATAAGTTTACAAAAATATAAACAGTGATTTATATAGTAAGGTGATGGGAGTTGTGATTGTCTTTGAAGAGTAGGTCAGACCATCCCATAGCCTCTTCTTTGAAAACTACTTGTTATTCACAGCTGCTGTTGAAGGTCTAGGCCTTAGATGTATCTCTGTCAGTAGGGACCTGACCCAGGATAAGCCAAGCAAATCTGTCATTCAGAATTTGAAACTGGAATTCATGGTAAGATTAAGGCTGGGTCAGTCATTGTTGATTACATAAATTTTCGTGTGTACTAATACAAAAAGAACAAATTTTGCAGAGAAAGGAAATAAAGCTCACAAACAGAAAAAGGGAAATGAGATCCCTGTAACTCCTGACTTTTCCCTTGTAAGTTTCCTCTGCCCTTTCTGGGTATGGGTTTCACAAAAGTCCCTGCCTCTGTTCAACCAGTGCCCTTTCTGGCTTTAGATTCTTTATGTTTAGGTTCAGGTTTAGATTTAGGTTTAGGTTTATGTTCATGTTTACGTTTATGTTTCTTACCACCAAACAATTCACAGAAAGGATAATACCTAATTTGAATTTTTATTTTTTAAATTATCCATATTTTTATATTGTTTAAGATATATAGTGAAGCAAAAGACATGTACATTTATAAACTTGTAAAAAAAAAAAAAAGCAGAAATGAAATAAAATATAGCCTGATAGTCAAAGTGAAAATATTTTTATACATATTTACCATACATTTAAGTCCCAAAATATATGAGATGGCTTAGAGTAAAATACATAGTGTAGGTAGAATTAATTTCAGAAAGTAAAAATTAAACCAATTATGGAGATGGCTGACTATTATGCCAGGAAACTGGGATAAGAAAATCATATCAACTGAACATAAAATTTGATTGCGAGTTTTCTAGTAGCCAAGGGGGAAAGAAAGCAGATTGGATGATTTTCTGCCTATTGTCTTATTAAAGGAAGCATCCTGTGTAAAAAAGACACATTTTCCCCTGTTTTTTGAGTCAGAATTGAGCATCTTCAATATATACCATTATAGAATTATGGAATGTGGACATAAAGGGGGGACTTTAATTTTCCCCCTAGAAATTTGTGACTTAGCAAGGTAAAGCAATATGCCCTGGGTCACATAGAAATAAGAGCATTTTGGTAAATGATGCAGAAATATTTTCTTACATGACTACTTCTTTATATTAAATTATTTAAATGACAATTTTTGGAAGTCATTTCTAGAGCAATGCATGTGAATAGTCTTGGTACATAGCTTAGCAATTATATGAATATAAAGCTTTGAAAATCAAAGTGATGACTGCTTGACAAGCATTTTATTTTTCTCAAAAATAAACTGAGTTTCTAACTTGGTCTTGAATTGATGTCTCCCACCATTATCACGTAAGACCATTATCCCTTCAAACAGTATCTGGAATTCAAATAGTTTGTGTTATTGATTAAAGTGAGAGTCATGGGCTCCAAATGGCAGATGTACAGGTAGCCAAGTAATATCTGTATCTGTATCATAAAAAAAAGTTAAAGAACTACACTTGTATGTTGCCCAAGTATATGGTACTTTGACCTATAAACATTGGGCAAAATGGTACACATGGAAAAAGAAAAATATCATAGAGAGTTAAAAGTAGACCTAGAAAGGGAATTCATACTACTCAACCATTGGGACTAAAATTTATCTAGGTGGACCCATGAGAAACGCTTTTGGTTTATTTGTTTGTAAAACATAAAATTCAAAGTTGGTAGACAATTTCTGGGAATCATACTGTGTAGTAAAAAGAGTACAACAATATATAATATGTTAACCTGAATCTTATCTAGCTTCACACAGTTATCTTTTTCTCCTTTAGCAGAACATTAAGCTTCATTTGAGTGACTATAGGTCTGAATTTTCAAGGGTGCTAAGGAAAAGCAATAGTTTCATTTCTGTTCAACAGATATTACCTTTCTGTTACTGCCAAAAACCGAGGTCATGGAGGTGATTTGGCCAAAGGCCCAGTGTAATCAAAGCCACTTCAGGTAAAGTGAAACGTTTAATTATAACTCTCATTTTCCAAATGACTTCTTGACTAAATGGTTGATCAAACATGGACACAGACTGCCAGGGTGACTGTGGTCCCTGTGCAGATGAACGAACGAAATTAAAGAAAGGAGCCTGTTCATGTAATTCTTGGCTGAATGAGAATTCATTCTTCAGTGAATATATAACAAGAGAATAAAAATGAAGGTTAAACAGGAAAAGAGGGGAGAACAAACTGATAAGGCTAATAGACATGGTTTCCACTGACAATATCACATTAATAGTAAATAGAAGAGCAGAAGAAACAAAGATAGAATTTTAATATGTAGGTTGAATGCCATGGAAATTATTGCAACAATCAATAAAGCATGGCATGATATTAACATTCTTTCAAAAAAGAGAGAGGAGTTGGCACAAGTCAACATGGGGACAAAGTTGGTGAGAATTCTTTGCACATTGTAAGATTTTAGAGCCCCAGGCACCATGACTCATGCCTGTAATCCTAACACTCTGGGAGGCCAAGGTGGGAGGATTGCTTGAGGTCAGGAGTTCGAGACCAGCCTGAGCAAGAGCAAGACCCTGTCTCTACTAAAAACAGAAAAATTAACCGATGTTGTGGCATGTGCCTGTAGTCCCAGCTACTTGGGAGGCTGAGGTAACAGGATCACTAGAGCCAGGAGTTTGCTGTGAGCTATGATGATGAAGTGACAGAGCAAGACTCTGTCCTGTGCTCCAAAGAAATAAAGAAAAAGAAAAAAGAGTTTGGAGAGTGAGAAAATGAGTTGGGAAGTGAAAATAGAACAAAATTACACTTACATTTATTTGTACCATCAGAAAATATTGAAAATAAAAATACAAAAAATATATATCCCATGGTATAAAAATTCCTCTTGTAATAATCTATTCCATATAAATAATAAAATATGAACATCTGTATATATGTATTAGGAATGTCTGTAAGTAGGTATATCTACATATGCACACAGAGATATGAGTAATCTAAGATGCCATCAATATCATGAATCTTTTTAAAAGAAATATACCATATGTAATAAGTTTTAGACAAAAAGCAGGTTACACACTGATATGTAACATAGTACATATATAGATCTATAAAAATAAATACATACATATTGACATGTGTATTGCTATGTCCGTATCAGTAGAGCAGAAAGTGAGGAAGGACATATAACTCTCATCAGTTGTTATCTTGAAATGTGGGACTGGCAGGATAAAAGAAAGGAGGTTCATTTCCTTACAAAATTTTTAAAAGAGTTAAAGATATTGGTAAATATGGGATAAATATTTATTTCATATAGATTTGTGTAAGGTTTTTTGGAGTGGCTGGCGCCAGAGAAAGACAGACTAGCAGAGTTGAAAGGGATAAGTAAAGAGGCTTTATTGGAGCGCTCTGGGTGAGGGTAATGAGTCCCAAGAGAGAGGGACCCGGGCGAGGTTCCCAGGTCCAGAGAGAGAGAGAGACCTGAGAAGTTGCACCACCCAGAAGTCTGAGTGGGTTTATATATGTTTTTTTAGGGCTGGGGGTGGGGGTTTCTTTGGTGGAAAGATTTATGGCAGGGAGAGCAAGGAACTTTCTGTTGCAGTTTTAAGGCAGGTGTGGAGAAATAGGAGGGGCCTGTGGTATGGGTGGACTCCAGGAACTGTGACGGACTCCAGGAGCCGAGACCCTTGTCATGGTAACCATTAGCTGTGGTTATTCTTTTAACTCAGCTGGGCCTAGCAGGCATTGTTCTTGGCAGGTCTCGTGGGCCTTTTTCTTTTTTCCATTAGGGAGGGGAGAGGTGCCCGCCACCAGCCTTACAATTTGTTTATTTTTTTAATCCAAAAAATTTCATTGTGGGTTATATATTTTCTGTATATTAACTAATAGACTGCATAATTCTAGGTATTTCTAAAATTATATTTTAAGACAAACATATCTAACATATCTTCCCCTGAAGGAAGGAAGACTATGATTTTGACATGAGTATAAAATTTTTGTGTTTTATAATTTAACAAAAACACAGCAGAAAAGGATATAAATTCAGGCAGTATTACTGAATGCATACAGGCTCTTATCAGCTTAAAAAAAGACTAGTACTAGTTAAAAAAATGAAAAGTGACAAAAGGAATGGAAACCAAATTCATAAGATCAAAAAGAATATGGCAGAAAAACCACCTTCAGAAGATATGAGATTTGTTAAATTATATAAACCATATTTAAGAAATCAGGGGATTTGTGGAATTATTGAATGAACTGTCACAAAATTGATGAAAAGTAAGCCCAATTATATGCTTGTATGTATAAAACCAAAAGTAAAATCTATAAGAAAAACAAACATAAAAGATGCTATAAAATCAATATAAAGTGGGATAAAAGGGTGGATGAACGGATGCCAATCCAAAGAAAATGAGAAAAGTAGATGAAAGACACATGATTTCTACTTGGCAAAGAATATGAAAAGACAAGTGGCAGGCTATGGCTGCACAGAAACCCTGCCCAAAGGAAAAAGCAGAGGAAATAAAAAGCATCAGGATCCCATGACTCAAGAGCCCAGGGAATGACCTGATATTGAACATTAATGACTGAAAGAGGAGCTGATCAGGAAATGATTCCTGTTCCACTTTTTATCAAGATGAGAAACAACCAGAGGAGGTAAAAAAAACTAATAAAATTTCATCTTTATTTTATAATATTAATCAATATTTTCAAAAAGCTCATTTATGAAGGAAAAAGATGAACACTCAATATCTGAAGGGATAATATTTTAAGACCTTCTCTAAGTTGTAAAACATTTGAGAAAAAACAAATTGGTGATCATCCATGATTCCTGTTCTGGCCTCTCTGCCTTTAATTTCCTTGCTTCCTTCTTTCTTTTTAACTCATGGCTTTGACTAACTGTGCTTTATTTCTTCAACTCCCAATAGATTCTTTGTAGAATATTTTAGTGCTTTCTTCATTATGCTTTTAGCTAACTCATATTTAGTTTTCCTAGTTAAAATGATTATAAAAATTATCTTAGTTATAGAAGACGTGAATAACAGTGCATCCTTTTATTGATGGATGGAAATTAAAACAAAAAGTTGATAGGGTCTTAAGATATTGGCTAAATTTGTAGTTTTGACAGTTTCACCAATTAAATTATTTTTAATCAAAACTAATGAGTACTGTAGTGACATATGTAATGTAAATATTCCTTGACATTTCACTGTACTTAAGATGAGACGCATGGCCTCATTGGTGAAATAAGGGAATCAGAACAGAGGATAAGGAAATACGGAAGGGACCTCTGATAGATTGTTGTAGCTGCTGAGTGGTGCTGAAGAACTCCATGTTCTCATTTTAACTTGGATAGCTCTATTAAGGCTTCTTGAGTACTATGGTCAGCTAACCGGGTAGGATGAATGCATGTCTGCACAAAGTAATAAGTCGTTTATTTTGGATATAGATTCAAATAAATGAAATGCACACATATTATTAATATGTACTATGCAACACACAAAGGACACAAAGGTCAACAACAGGTGGACTTTTTCATAAAAATTTTATAGTCTCATAGAGAGAGACCTGTAATCAGATAACTATAATAGAACATGGAATGGTAAGATTTGTACCAAGGAAATATAGTGGAAATGAAGAGACATTTCTAACCTCTTTGCAGGTTGGCTCTAATTCTCACTATTCTACTGAATTTAGTTCTCTTTGCTCATCTAAGGTGCATAGCATTCTTGGTATCACATGCCTTATGAAATGGTTTTTTTTTTCCCCATGGATTATTTATCAATCCTTGTTTTCCTTTTAGATCTCTACTGACTCGCTCCTTCTGCCTTTCAGCTGTGGATATTCCTCAAGGCTCATTCCCATGCTCTTGCTGTCTAGATATCAGATGACTGTGGTTTTGAGGAGGATATCTGAGCTGAAGAATATGGAAGGGAAACCAGCCCAAAAGCTGTTGTGAAGTCTAGAGTTGATGTCCAAGAACAGCTTCATGAATATCTTTCACTAAGGTGGCTCTTGAAACATAATTAGAACTTCAACAGTCAGAAAATAGGAAAAGTATGCTAGCAAAATGGGTAGCTTCAATCCAAAGAGCAAGTATTTAAACCAAAATATGTCAAAAGTAGGAGCACAATATATTTTAGATCTAGGCCTGAATTTTCAGAGAATTGTTGGTTATTTTTAATTTGATATCCTGCTAACACCAGAAAAAAAGTTTATCCAAAATCAGTAGTGGAAACCTAGGAAATCAAATCCCAAACCTCAAAGTCATCTTGGATTCATTGGTTATGAAGGCAGTTAAAGCTAATAATCCAAGCACCATTCTCATGCTTTCTAGAACTTCAAAATTCCAGGAATTCCAAAATATTTTTGCCAACAGACAAAATGCCTGTATTTTGGGAGAACCCTTTTCTCAAGGCCATTGGAAAGGACTTATTAAGATTTTGACATTCTATTAATAGAGTGAAATACCACTCTCTCTTTCTTTCTAGTACTTTTCTAATTCTTCTCAGGAATTAAGAGGAGCAAAGTGAGCTTATATCTTTGTAATTTTTGTGTACGATTTATACTTCTTTCTAATCTTCTCTTTTTCACTGACTTCACGCTATGAGAAAAGCATATTGTAAAAACACCCATATACAAATTGTAGTTAGGCCAGAGGTAAATTAACATTTTTAATTGAAGTTATTTACATTTGAAATTTTGGGCTAGGCATGGTGGCTCATGCCTGTAATCCTAGCACTCTGGGAGGCCGAGGCAGGAGGATGGTTTGAGGTCAGGAATTCGAGACCAGCCTGAGCAAGAGTGAGACCCCGTTTCTACTAAAAATAGAAAAAAATTAGCTGGGCAACTAAAAATATATAGAAAAAATTAGCCGGGCATGGTGGCATATGCCTAAAAACCCAGGAGTTTGAGGTTGCTGTGAGCTAGGCTGATGCCACGGCACTCTAGCCCAGGCAACAGAGTGAGATTTTGGCTTCAAAAAAAAAATTTAAAAAAAAATGAAATTTTGTAGGATTGTGTATATTTGAATATTCTTTCTCATTTTTATTCTTAAAATTAAAATTTTGAGTATTCATTTATTCATTTGAATATATTAAAAGTCTACCATAGACCAAATATTATCTCTTTGATTTTAAAAAGTATTATTTAATATCTTGTGTCTTTTAAATTTACATTTTAAATTCCATGCAAAAACTTGAAGCTTGACTTTCTTTCTTATGGATAGTAAGTAATTTTGTTCTAATAGTATGGACATACTTGAGAAAGTGGGACCTAGAAACTTCAGGCTTCCTATCTCAGATTCTGTCCTTTATTTTTAGCCCTAAATAAGACTTAAGAGTTGAATGTTTTTCTTTCTGCTAGTAGCCAGTGCTGGTTTGGTAATGCTCTTGATAATGTTTTTCCCATCTATGACATTTTAAGAACGATAATATAATCCTTATCATAAATTAACCCTACAATATCTAATAACACTTTAATAACATTAAATTCATATCTCAGTTCATCATTCTGATGAATTAATATTTTAGAAAATGTTTTCATGTTATTCTGTGATCAAACATTATTAATAGTCCCCAATGACTATATGATATAAAACTAAACTGCTCATTTCAGTATTTCACATATTCTAAACAATAGCTAGTTTTTCCTAATTAATCTGCCTCTATGCTAGTATTTAAGGTTATAGGCATTAGGATCAGAAAATTGGCTATAAAGCTAAATTAGATCATGTATGTTTCAAAGTTTTGAGTCCTGAAAAAGCAATAAAAAATAGTTTGTCACCATCATTAGTATACTGTTCTACCAGGTTTCTTTATATTTTCTTTATACTACACTGATATTCTTTTGTTGCCCTATTTATACTAATTCAACCCAACTGAATCTTTACTCCAAAGAGTATTCCCCTTCCTGGGATGTTGTCCCATTCCCTGTACATCCAATTCTGTCATTCTTCAAGGCCAATGTCAAGACTTATTTTTTCCAACAAAGTCCTTTTCTGACCTCTCTCTTTTGAACCCCCAACCATAATTATCTATATGTCATATATAATTTTGTCCTACTATTCAAATATTTCATTTGTACATATAATCTTTTCAAGAAAACTAATATTTCTTCTGTAGCAATACTTTCCAAATCAAGATCTATTAGTAGATCATGAAATCAATAGAGAGGACTATGACCAACATTAAAAAGCAAGTAAAACAAAGAGAAATTAAAAAGGAGAAAGAGATTAGAAAATGTTAGACTGTAATGCATCTAGTAAGTTTCAGTATTTTTTGATAAAATTAAAGTTGCATTTAAGTGGGGGGGGGTGGAGGGGGTATGTAGGTGTCCACACACAGGTACATATGGCCACTACCTATGGAGCATGACAAATTCTTCTTTTCTGTCTTAATAAGGAACCATTGAATTGCCATAGCCCTGAATCCTTCCAGTTTGATCCACCCAGAGGCCTAAGAACAGAAACCAAAGTTCCATGAGTGGTGACCTGAGAGATCTGTCCAATAGAAAAACAAATATTCATATTACATTAAATTTGGAAAATAAAGCTATAATTTGGGAAACATGGGCCAGAATGTCTAAATATCATAAAAACATTTCAAAGTAATTGAGGATAAAATAGATATCAATAAGATTGATAGCAGAAAAAAACTGAAAAAAGGAGTAGTTATAAGAAAAATTATGAAATAAGAATTTATAAGACTGTGTCAGTAGAATAAATTGGATTGATGGCAAATTGTTATAATGCAATAAGTTTGATAACTTTCTGATTGAGATTTATTTTATCCTTATGCCTTGATTATTGAGTATATCTTTTTTTTTTTTTTTTTTTTTGAGACAGAGTCTCGCTCTGTTGCCCAGGCTAGAGTGAGTGCCATGGCATCAGCCTAGCTCACAGCAACCTCAAACTCCTGGGCTTAAGCAATCCTTCTGCCTCAGCCTCCCAAGTAGCTGGGACTACAGGCATGTGCCACCATGCCCAGCTAATTTTTTTTTCTATATATTTTTAGTTGGCCAGATAATTTCTTTCTATTTTTTTTTAGTAGTGACGGGGGGGGGGTCTCACTCTTGCTCAGGCTGGTCTCCAACTCCTGACCTTGAGTGATCCACCCGCCTCGGCCTCCCAGAGTGCTAGGATTACAGGCGTGAGCCACTGCGCCCAGCCTATTGAGTATATCTTAAAGTTTATATTATTGGTTGCAAATAATTATTTAAAATAATACTTTCTATTATTTTTATTATTTATAAATACTAGGTTTTTTAAATTTCCAAACAAATCTGATGTTATTTTATAGATATAGGACCCAAATTTGGTTTTTTTTTTTTTTTTTTTTGAGACAGAGTCTCTCTCTGTTGCCCAGGCTAGAGTGAGTGCCGTGGCGTCAGCCTAGCTCACAGCAACCTCAAACTCCTGAGCTCAAGGGATCCTCCTGTCTCAGCCTCCCTAGTAGCTGGGACTACAGGCATGCGCCACCATGCCCGGCTAATTTTTTCTATATATATTTTTAGCTGTCCATATAATTTCTTTCTATTTTTTTTAGTAGAGATGGGGTCTCGCTCTTGCTCAGGCTGGTCTCGAACTCCTGAGCTCAAACGATCCGCCCACCTCGGCCTCCCAGAGTGCTAGGATTACAGGCGTGAGCCACCGCGCCCGGCCTCCAAATTTGGTTTTAATTTTATTTTCATTAAGGGTTGGTAATAAAGAGCAATGAAATTAAGCCAGTATAATACTACAAAATACAAATAAACAAACATGCTTAATGTTTGCACTCAGGAAGTTACTATACATGAATCAGGAATCATTCCCCCTGGACTACTTAGCTTCATCTTATATCAATACTTACATCGATTCTGATTTCTGCTTTTGCTTTCCTCTCTGCATTTTCTTTGTAGAAACAATCTCACCCCTTTTTTTTCACTTATGTCATTTTCGAGACTTTACTCAGGTGTTTCTTCTTCCAGAAAGTCGTCTTTGCCCCGTACATTGGATTAAAACCTCTTCTGTGTGATCATCTTCCATCACACTGATCATATTGTATTGATGGTACGTGTACCTAACTCCATTTGTAGGCCAAAAATTCCTCTATGTAGGGGAAAATAGCCTATCTGTTTTTATATCCCCAGACATAAAATACTTGATTAACTGCTTGACTAAATTTAAGTGTCACCAGCACTGTGACCATTGGCAAATGTTTATGTGTGCAGATAAACGTTTTAGCCACTAGATGTCACTGTTAATCACCACTGATGCTCTTGGATGGCTCCACAAAGCCTTATCGCAGTTTTGAAATCGTAAAGCTCAGCAAACCATGAGTTACCTTAACATATTTTGGAAGGGCAAAACCAGACCTATCCTGAATTTATTATGCGGCAAAATCTGACTTGATCTGATGATAGACTATTTATAGTCTTCTTTCTCCGTGTAATGTAAATATTAATATGATTGATTATAGAGTGGTGCCCAAACCCCACAGGGAGGGTTATGTAATATTTAAAATATGCTCCACATTACCTTACTCAAATACAACCAGTTATGATTTCTGAAAACCATCTGGCTCAAGAGTTTTTGATAAGTGATTCTTGTCCTGTACCAGCAATCCCTTTGTTATTTTTCAGGGAATATGATAATGACAATAATACTAAAAAGAATTTATTAAATTGTAATCTATGCATCTATGATAGCTCTAATCTTACCCATCTTTGCACCTAATTATGCACCTAATTATGTTACTATAAACCGTTTTCTTTTAACTTCCACAGTATATGTCAATGTAAAAATTAAACTTTGAGACCATATGGACCTTTCTTTTAAAAAAAAGTTAACAGGTTACAAAATGTGGTCTATGTGCAAAGATACTTCTTAAGTTTTCCTAATTAAATCTTGATTTCATACTTAGGTACTTAAGTTCTAACACAATTAATAGTTCTTTTTGCAGTTCTCTGTTGTTCATCTTTCTTATGATATACTTAAATCATATGTAAATGAGCTGATCCCACACATACATTTTTATATTATATAATTTTATAATTGTAGAAATATCTTTGTTAGTATTTATCAGTATCCCAGTTTAAAATATTTTAACCAAACATTACATGAAGGTAGAATTTTTTTAAAAAGGCCAGGTGCAGGGCTCACAGCTGTAATCCAAGCACTCTGGGAGGCTGAGACAGGAGGATTGCTTGAGGTCAGGAGTTCAAGACCAGCCTGGGCAAGAGGGGCCCTGTCTTTACTAAAAATAGAAAAATTAGCTGGGCTTCATAGCATGGGCCTGTAGTCCCAGCTACTCAGGAGGCTGAGGCAGGAGGATTGCCTGAGCCCAGGAATTTGAGGTTGCAGTGAGCTATGATGATACCACTGCACTCTACCCAGGGCCACAGGGTGAGACTTTGTCTCAAAAAAAAAAAAAAAAAAAGAATTTTTTAAAAAAGTTAATCCCATTCCTGTCCTCTTCTTCTCCAAATTATAGGAATTTATTTTGAAAAAGTATCTCTAATAATTATCAATACTGAATTTAACCTTCCAAAATTTCTCCATAGAAATATGATCACCAGATACCAATTTCCGTGTTTCTTAACTTACATCATTTCTTTTTCATGTATCTTTAGTTGCTCTCAAGCCTAATGCCTTATTTTTTTAGCTTATTCTGAAAACGTCACTGAGAAACCAGGGGAAAGCCTACATAATGTAATAGGAATATCACTTCAGTATGAATCAGAATATCTAGGTCTTAGTCCCAGATCACTTGCATATTAGTTTAACAGTATGATGCTTCCTATAACCCCTCTGGTTCTTACAAAATGAGGTTATAAAATATGGATATTTCTCCCTGGTATATCCATATCACATCCTTATAATGATTGAAAAAGACTTGTTTTTTGCTTCCTGGTTAACTGTAATGTTTATCTAGCTTGCTGAAGGAATTCGTGGTGGGTTTTCCTACTGTGAGGCCTATATTTGTCAGCTGGCTGGACCCAGATATTTTAATAACAATCCTAAACATCTCTCTCCCCTCTGTAGCCTAGTTCATCCAATTTGGAATATTTTGATTATCCCTCCAGCTCCCTAACAAGTTATGCACTCTTGCTTCCTTACTAAAAACCTCAGCATGGTTTTGCCTCTTACCCGTGAAAAACATCAAAATGGACTTTTCAGGTAGAAGCCATGGGACAACTGAAAGGAAATGTATCACTATGATTAAGAGCACAGACTCTGGAGCCAAAAAATTTTAAATTCTGTCTCTATACATTACTGGCCTTGGGAAAATTGGTTAACCTCTGTGCAGTTTCCTGATGTGCAAAATAGGCATAATAAAAATGCATTCCCCATAAATGATTTACTATATCTAAAGCACTTACAATTGTGCCCGGCCCATAATAAATGCTATGAATGTGTTATCTATGGTTTTATCATAATTTGAGACATAGTGTAATGGTTATAAAAATATGAGCTCTGAAACTGAATGGTCTGTCCTGAAATCCTGGCTACATCACTTATGAGCTGTATGTCCTTCAGTGAATCACTTAAGCTTTTTCTGATGCAATCTTCTCATTTGTAAAAAAGGAGGTGAATAATAGTATATACCTCATATGTGGATGGTTATGATTAAATAATTAATGCTTGTAATGAACATAGTGTGGTGCATAGCATGTAATATACTTTCAATAAATGTTCTTACCCCACTAATGAATTATAACTAGAAGGGTCTTAAATATGTCTCCTAGAATTCTGGAAAGGGCTACCAAGTTTGTGTTTATTTTATTTAATTAGATAAGTAAGACAAGGTAAGACTGGAAGAAAATGTAGATTAAATTATTACAGGTTACATATAAGCTATCCATGAGATATTCAAGTAGAGATTTCAATTAGGAATTGGATATGAATCGTAGAAAAGTGGTCTTAACTAAGTTAAAATTTTAGAAACCATCACTACAGAGATGATGTTTACATCCATAGAAAAAGAATCACTCAAGAAAAAAATTAAACCTGCAGAAAATTAAATTGCCTGGTGAGAGAATGAAGTAAGAGAGGTTTAGGGAACCTTTTCTAAACCTTTAGAAAATCCTGGAGTCAGAGTCAGCAAATAAGACAGAGAAATTGAAAGCATCCAGTAAACAAACAAACAAACAAATAAACAAGAAAGCCAGATCAGTGTGGACTTTTAGAGTCTAAGAGAAGCCAGAGCTTTCAGGAAGAAAAGACTGGCTGATGGTAAAAGCTACTGTTGAGAAATCAAAATGAGAACAAAAAAGTGTTCACTGGGTTTCATGATTTAAAGTCTGATGCAACTTGACAACAAGTTTTAGGTAGAGTGATGAAGATAGAAGTTAATTTGAAATAGACCAGAAAGTAAGGAAGTGGACACAGTAATTTTAGACAACTTTTTGATTAGATTTACTAATAAAGAAAGCAGGAAAATTAAGGCAATTACTAAATAAGAATTTAGAGCCAATGTAGGGCTTTTTGAAGGAAAATTCTGTTAGAGTCTGATTGTATTTATGAACCATATGCATAATTAAAGAGTTGAAAATGAAGAAAGAAGTTATTAAGAAAAGTAGAAGTGATGGGAGTAAAAAAACGTGGAGAAATTTGCCATTGACAGGGGAGGGACAATTTCTTTAATATAATAGGAGGGGAGAAGAAAATGAATTCAGACTCAACTAATTTATAGATTTAATGATGAAACAAAATGGGACACAAATCTAGTAGTCTGTATTTTTTCTGGTATTATATGAGTCAGCCGTTAGTGAGAAAAGAGAAATCACTTCAAGATTTTACAACAGAAAGAACACAACGCAGGGAATTAATTCCACAAAAGAGGTAAGTACCCATATGGGGATACTGGGATAACACAAAAATTATAGACAGCAGGGCATAGCTATCACCCCTCCATTGGGGACGAATGGAGGAGGAGGTGGTTCCAGGGGCTGAGGTCACCCCACAGAATCTGGAAATAGAGCCAGTGTGCTCAGTGAAAGCAGGAGGAGATACAGCTACTGCCAGAGATTCCACTATGCACTGATGAAGGAGGACAAGGATAGCCCAGGCTTCTTCCTTCCTGCTACCTTATAATCTCCCACCAGTGCCTCCCACTGGCAAACCCAGCAGGCAACCAGTTGAGAAGAGGACCCGGGAAGCTTGGGCTCTGGGAGTTATTTTTAGGCCACAGAGAAGTCCAGAGTAGGGATTAGAAAGAGGATGCAGCTGAGAGCAAGCAGGGCCAAGGCACCCACAAGTATAAAGTAATCTCATTGGTGTAAATTGAGAAGGAGAGATGAGAAGTGGGAAGTTTAAGGATCAAGGAAAATGTATAGTATGTTCATTGTGAAATGAGTGAACTTAGTAAAGAAACAAGATGAGACTAAGTTTTGAGTAGAATCATATGAAATTGTCATCTTTAGGTCAAAGACATCTAATATTGGAAATTTTATATGGTTAAACTAAATAGTAGTTTTGTGATTTTAATGTTGGGAACATAACTAGGAAATTATTGAATACATTGAGATAATTTGTATAATGTACTATTAAATAACATTTCTGTCAGTAATGTTTAGCAGAGTCATGAAGTCATCCTATAATTTAGCTCCGGAGAAAAGTCAGCAGGCTCAAAGAATGATATTACTGTGCTAAATTTACCAAGGCTTAAGGTGTATGGGCCTCATCATTGTAGGTGGGAAATGGAACTTTAATCAATCAATTTATTTGAAATTAGAGATCCAAAACTCATTTTATAACAAATTCAACTATCATTGCTCCTAAATCAACACGCACACAAACATGCACACACATATTTGGTATCATTTTTATGAATCTCTCTTTAATGATTCTAGCAAATAATAATTTTTTGTAGGATATATTCTGTAGTGAACAAAAGCTTTTTTGGGCCATTTTTATTCATTCTCAGAAGTAATAATTATGATTCAGTGAAATATTTGACAATATTGTTCAGTAGAGCAAAATATAGTTAAAATCGCTAAAACATGTATTTCTTCCATAAGAAAAACTATGTACAGTTTTTTCTGGTAGGAATGCCAAAAAAATTCATATTCTGCTCTTCCATAAAGGGAAATAACTGTTTTTAGTTTCATCATCTTGCAATCTATTTCATTCCTCAGCAAATTTAAGTAGTAATAAAACACAATGTAGCTTTCCAGTAAATGAACATCAAAAGATCTCTTTGATCAAGCTTTCTCTTTCTATGCTATTAAGCACAGCAATTTCATGGAAAGGGCCTTTTGAAGTTGGAATTGAGAAAAATATCCAATCATAATTTCTGAAGCCAGGAGAATGCCAGAATAAAACTTTCTGAGCATGTTTATAGCTTTTCTACTGTGAGAAGCCATAAATTTAGGCCAAGAAAAGGGTGACCAGATATACATATATTAATTGATAATATAGTTAATTTCCAACTTTCAGTTTTTAGCAATAAGGTAGAACTAAAATGAGTGGATGGAGTTACATAATATTAGAAGTTAATTATTAAAAGTAAAGAATGAATGAGGAAATAATACTTGGCTACATCAATGCCATATATCTCTGTGAGATTACCATTTTCAAGGCAATTTGACATACTTTTCCCCAGGAAACTTCTGTGAGATAATAAATGATTTATTGGTCAAACATTTAGAACATTTTCTTCATAATTTTTTTAAAAATTTACAAAAAGAAGACTTGGATTATCTCTAAGTTACCATTATACTACATGAGCCATATACAGCAACTAAGAACCAGTGCAATAACCTCTTTATTGACCATCACCATGGGACTAGAACTTCCATCTATACCTAATATTTTATATTCTTCAATGACAAAAAATTTGAGAAAATATGCTAGATATGAATACAAATTGATAACAGAGTGTTATTTCCTTATATACTTGTTAGTTATTTGAAGTCCATGTCATAAACTTTAAGCTCGTAGTTTCTATGAAAAGCATGATCTATTGAAAATATCTAATTTAGTTTTATATTTACTAGCCTTCTTGCAAAAATAATGTAAACACTGGTAATCAACAAAATAACTATAAGTTATTTAAGATTGGTACTAGGAGTATTATGCTCTATTTATATCAAATTCCACAAGGAGTTTGTCTAGTTTTTTAAAAATTAAAAGAAAAATAACCATGAGCCATGCAATGGACCGAATGTTTGTGTCCCCCCCAAAATTCATATGTTAGTATCCTAACTCCCAATGTGATGGTATTAGTAGTTGGGGCTTTTGGGTGGTGATTAGGTTATAAGGATGGAATTAGTATCCTTATAGAAGGGACCCTGGAGAGCTCTCTTGCCTCCTTTTCCCCACCATGTGAGCATACAGTGACAAGCAGGCAGTCCACAACTGAAAAGAAGGTCCTCACCACCAGAACCTGAACATACTGATACCCAATCTCATACTTCTAGGCTCCAGAACTGTGAGAAATAAATTTGTGTTGTTTATAAGCCACCCAGTCTATGGCAATTTGTTATAGCATCTGGCACTGGCTAAGACAAACCATATAACTGAATCTTAAGCAATAAACATTTCTCCCTGAAAATCAAATTGTTAACTACTAAAAGTTGCAGCTTTTACATTCATAGGTTATATAATAGAATCCATTCTTACATGTATTTATTCAAGAAATATTTATTGTGATTATAGCAGGAGATTGTTAGACATTAACAAAAATGAGTCATTCTCAGATCCTGAGCTTATAGTCCAGTTAGGATATGATGTAGCCATAAATTACCATAATAGAAGAAACAAAGTGTTAAACAGGTGTCTTCCTAATTTCTGGCACTATATATGCGGCCAGCCTTCCTCAAATCCGTTTTATAGCGAGCACATAAAAGCCAGCCATAGACAGCAATACCAAAAGGAGGCATTTCACAGAATCCACTTGCTTGTTGTTTGCTCTGATCTCTTCTCATTTCTGATAGCAAATATAAGTTTTCAATATGGCCTTGTGGCTCCATGGTTTGACATCCTACTATTATTCCTTCTCCGGCTTACTGACTCTGGATACTTACTTAGTCTTGGCTTGGTTTGCATTTCTGAATTTTCTTTCCCCAAAAACTCTGTTAGGAGACACTTCTATTATTTATCTTGGACATTTAAGCATGACTTACTTAGAAGAGGGAAGGAGATTCAGATAAAGGGTAATGGGAAGTTAAAGCAAGGTAAATCGGAAGGAAGAGATATCAGAGAAAGCTTTCTATAAAGGGTACCGTAAATTCTCATTATTTGCATTAGTTATGTTCTGTTAAGTCATCGTGAACATCAAATTTGCCAATGCTTTACCTTGCTTCTAGAGGAATACAAGATTAGTTTACTATGAGAAACTTCTCACAATATTTTTGTCAACTGATCACTATATGACCTTGTTTTATCTCTGTTAAAGACATCTTATTTAATATATATTACTGATTCATTAACATTGAACTCTTGGCCAACAGCACAACTCATACCTGAACAAAGCTTACATAACACATGAATTTTCTTCATGAGGCACATCCCAGCCTTCTTGCACTTAGGAACAGTACACAACTCTTCAACCCCATGCTTATAGACCATTTTAAACAGTGAAATCACCAAAAAAAAGCACAAAAATGCAAAAAAAAAAAAAAAAAGTGGTACTAAGCCGACTGAGAAAAAGACATCTGTTCACAGTATGAGAGCTAAAATAAGAAGGCGGCAAACTGCCTTATTCTACCTCAGCTGGGAATGTCAGCATCTAGAGACTCCAATTTTTCACTATTCTGTCCATGTCTGCAAATGAGAGTGCCCTGAGTATTGACATTGGAATTACAAACAAACTTCAGCAAAGAGGCAAATTTGCATATATAAAATCCATGAATAATGAGGATCAACTGTATGCATTGTGGTCCCATGAAATTTGGGTCGGATTTCAATATGAATGGCTGAGAAGGAAAGACATTCAGTAATATACAATGATATTGTCAAAGGCATGATTACGGAAAAGTGTATGGCTAGAGTTCCTGAAGTCCACCTTGGGCAGAAACTAAGAATAAGAATGGCAAATCAGGTGGGGAATAGAATAGAAGGTGTTAAATTCTTAGAGAATTTGGATTTTACACTTAGGCTGAGAGTTTCAAACCTTTTATGTGGATTCAGAACCCTATCTTCCTCCAAAGGAGCCCTTAGAAATCCAGCATTACAATGTACAAACACAGAACAGCCATAGTTACAGGAATGTGGAGTCCTGTATCAGTCAAAGTCTAATGAGAAAAATTGAGCCCACTGAAAGTAATTATAACAGAGTGAATATGATGTTAGGATTTGATACACAGGTGATGAAAATCTGAGAATCAAAGAGTGGACAGTGAAGCACCTGGAAGCCAGCAGGATACTATGACCACCTCTAGAACAAAGGGCGAGATGAGAAAGGGAAAAGGTAGTATTACTGGCACCAAGGAATTAGCACTACCAGGGTACCTGGTCTGTAGAACCTGGAACAACAAAATAGATCATCTTTGCAGTAGACCCTGGCCATGCCAGGAGATTCTGTCAGGGCTTCCCATAGGCTAAACACTTCCAGAAGGCAGCTGACTTTGGAGCCTGGGAAATGCTCTCTCTAGGGTAAAAGCCAGCAGAGCAGAAGCATGAGGAATGGTTCCAGGGACAAATAGGCCCAGTACCACTGCAGAACATGAGCCACACACATCCCACCTCTCTTGAGTTTGAACACAGTAGAAAACCTCTACATTAAGCAATGCAGAATCACTGACATATTTTACTATGTAGAGTAACACAATCCATATGTGAATAACACAGTCCATATGTCTCATGTTAAAGTTTCATGCTAGAATATCTAAAGAGATCAAGAATATATATATATATACACACACATACATATATATATATATATATATATATATATATATATAAATGATGGGGAACCCAGAGTTAGAAACCTAAGTTATAGTCTATTTTACCAAAAGTTCACCAAGTACAAGTTGCCTTCCAATTTTAAAAAGATAATAAGACACTTGAACATATTCAATAAAAAATGAGTAGGTGTTTAGATTACACATTGACTCCATTTTTTATTGAAGTGTTAAAAGTTTGGATTTCAATACATGAAGTCTGGTATAGTGGTGAATGTTTTCATGAAATGCATCTCTTAATCATAAATATGTCATTTAGCTCTTCTTTATCATGTCTTTTTTGTTGACTAAAGAGTTAGTTTTTGTAATCTATCACACATTCAAGCACTTTTCCTAATAGATTATTTTAGTCATGCCTAAATAATATATATTTATTTTCTGCTTAAAGATCCTCCCAAACCGTCTCTAAAAATATCAGTAGAAAACTATGTTCCAAAGGTGATTTACATATTTTTTCATTAAGTACAACTAGAAAAATATTCCAAAAGTGATTTATATATATATTTTCCATTAAGACTAGAAAATGTTCCTTTTAAAATAATTCTACAAACATAATTAGTCAGTGTAAAATAGATTTTTAAATTTCAATGGCTTTAAATCTTAAAGTGTATTTTATATTTTAGAAACCTTTCTTCAGAAAGGGTAGAGTATACTAGAAGTCAACTTCAGAAGAAAGGTGGTTTTTCTCTACTTTTACATGGACCTCAACAATTGTCTTCAGGAGAGCTGCCCAATTAAATAATTACTATTGTTAGAAGCAAACTTACAAACTCGGGTCAATTTATTTACTAGCCAAATAGAAAAAATAAAACCAACATCGAACAATAATGTTTTATGATTTAATATGCCAATTTATTTTCAATTCCTAGGAGGACAGATTAGAGTACTCAATCTTATGAATAATCATAGATCCAATTTTCTTATTTATGGCTGAATCCTTTTTTCTTAGTTTCCAACCTTATAAACAATAAATTGGAAAATGTTGAGGGAATATTTCCAAAATACAGAACTTACCAAACTAAATGTTATAGTGGTTACAGCCAGGTAAGGCTCTATCTTAATCTATTTTGTATTATTATAACAGAATGCCTCAGACCAGGCAATTTATAAAGAAAAGTTTTGTTTGGCCCAGGGTTCTGGATTATGGAAAGTCCAAGAGCATAGCATTGATATCTGATGAGGGACTTCGTACTCCATCATCCTATGGAAGAACACAGGAGGGCAAGAGAGAATGAGAGCCAGAGACAAAGGATGAACTTGCTTATATAACAACCCCCTGGCAGGATAACGAACTCACTCCCACGATAACAATATTAACCCATTCATGAGAGCAGAGCCCTTATAGACTAATCACCTCATAATGGTCCCATCTCTTAATACCATCACAATGGCAAGTAAATTTCATGTGAGTTTTGGAGGGGGCATTCAAACCATAGCAGGATCTCAGAGGGTAATGGCCTTGCCCTGATTTTATCTTCTCCAGAACAAAGTGGGCTTACTATAAAATTAGAAAGCAAGTAGAGGACCAATGATGGCCATATTGTTTGTGGAAGCCTATTTCACATCAACATTTTGTTTCTGATGAAAATATACAAGCTGTGGAACTATACTAGGAGAGAGGTCTAGATGGAGGAGGGAAGATGAAATGAATTTGCTCTTCTGCTTTCTTAGCGCTCCATATAATAAGCAGATCATAAAAATGACATCATTCTGTGAGTCATTAGTACCAAGAAACAAAAAAAGATTAAGGTAATTTATTCATGGGTTTCTTACTCAAATTGATCTCTCATAAGGCATCTACTTTTCCTCAGAAATTATAGTCAGCTACGCATCAAATGCAAACAAATTGTTTTTATGATCAACTATCACCATGGTTTCTCCATGCATATTGTGGAATGAAGATAATTATAAAGTTTGACAAAGTATTTTATTATTAATAAAGCTTATACCACAAGCACATAATTATAAATTCTAAATGTAAAACACGATAAAGTTATTCTTTTAAAATTAACTGTCAAGTAAGCTTCTTTGCCTTGTGGTGATGCTTCAGTAAATATTTGCTGATTTGATTTATTTAAATTCCATTACCAGATAAGTTAAATTTCAGATTCAGGTTTAAATAGTTTATTTAAAAAAAGAAAGAAAAGTGGCACATACTTCATGATTGAGAAGATTAAGAGAAAGTGGCTAGTTTACATATGCTGCCAATTCTGTCCAAAGTTGAATGAAAATTAATAAAACTCAGATTATTTTAAGTAAAGATCAATTAAAAGTCTCTGGTCTCCTAAAACAACAGATATTTCTTTATTTAAAATATCACCCTCTACATGGTTTTATTTGACCATACAATTTATAATGAATAAATTATATTGTTTTTCTTCCACTTATCAACAACTTAGAACATAAATATATCAGTGAAGTTGAGGCTAAAATATCACTTCTTCCTAATTAGTTGCATCCCAATCAACTTGGCTTTCTGTTTTATAAGAGAATCAATTAATATTCTTATCACTTCCCTGAAACCAAAGCTTTGGATATATCATCCTTATAGCAGTTAACAACTCTGAAATTTGATGTATTTCATGTGTTCATATGGCCTGGAGTATTTAAATGTACTATCTTGACAGAAGTCTAGACTTAAATCACTTGATGATATCTGAGAATTCAAAGAAGCGTATAATAGTTCCCCAGTTAAAATGAAGTAGTAGATTTGGCAACTCTTTGGCTTAGTATTACATACAGCCAACCTAAACAATTAACACTTCTAATGCTAACTTAAAAATCACTAACTACTAATATACATCTTCATTTGCTTCTGTTGAGACACTATCATTTTAGAGTCCTATTAGGAACAAATGTCTGGGCAGGTGATACCAATTCATTGCCAGTGACAAATGGAGTGTATGCCCACATTGGAGTTGATATTAGGATGTGGGCATATTTAGGAAGCTATTATTAGCCTATCACAAGTACCATACATCTTGGGAAGAAATGGTTTAAAATGTTTCTGCATTTCTGTATGCATTGATGAATTGATCTCACAATATAAATGTCTGTTTAAAAACTGCCTCTGAGGAGAAAAAATGGCCCACAAAGTTGTCCATACCCAAATCCTGGGAACCAGAGAATATGTTACCTTATAGGGCAAAAGAGACTTTGCAAGTATGATTAAGGTTAAAGACCTTAAGATAAGAAGATCATCTTGGATTAGCTGAGTGGGCCCAGTCTAATCAGGAGTCCTTAAAAGTGAAAGAATTTCCCCAGATGTGGTCAGAGAGAGATGCCAATGTGAGAAAGATCTGATATCACACTGCTGGTTCTGAAATGTAGGGGATTATGTGCAAGGACCAGAGAGAGACTTGTAAATGCTAGAAAAATCAGAAAACAGATTTTCCCCTAGAGCCTCTAGTATGGAATTCAACTCTGCTAACACTCTGATTTTAGCCCAATGAGACCTGTGTTGGAATTCTGGCTTACAGAAATATAAGATAATACTTCATGCTGTTTAAAGTCTTTAAAGTTTTGATAATTTGTTATAGGAGCAATAGAAAACTAATGTCACAATCCAATTCATTGCTAATTCATTTCTTCATGCTTTCATAGCCACAAAATTTTATTAGAAAGAAAATTTCAAAAAGTGAAGACCAAGTTTTATCATTTTAAAAACAATTTTTAAAAAGGGCTGAATGACATTCAAAGAGAAAACTTTTTCTGGAATACAGGCCTCCTGATGTCTAATCCATTATGTCACCCTGATTTTCCTTCAGTATCATTTCAACTATGCCCTTCTATCTTTATACATCTTGAAAATATGTCCTATTTTTATATGAGATCATTATTTTCAAGGGAACAGGAAGTTGTGGCTACAGATGTGTTCTTGGTGGCAGGAAGCCAGGGCTTTGTAATCACCATTAATCATACTTCACTGTAGTATGCACATTTGCTTCTATTCTTCTCAGCTAAACTAACGTTCATGAAGGGCAAGACTGGCTATTTTATCCATCATTTAACTGCCCCCTTACACCTGTACTGTCTTTAATACAGTGCTTGGTACTTGGAAGGCACTCATTACATATTTGTTAATTGAAAACAAAAATGTGACACAAATAATTTTCTGTAAGGAAGAAAATGATTCCATCTGATATTCCAAAAATAAACTCTATAAACAGTTTGGTGATATCTAGCTATCTAAGATAGATGATCTAAGCTCTGTTGGGTGGATAACTATAATATATATCTATATCTATCTATCCATCTATCTATCTACAGTTTCTAGGGAAGAAAAGAATTTAAATGAGGACCAAAATGAGTCAGACTCTATAAAATATTAAATAAATGATTAAGCAAGTACTATATCTCAGATCATGAAATGGTTATTAGATTGAATGTTACCACTAGCCTCACACACAAGTGATTGCAGTTTATATATAACATATTACATCAGATATTCTTAAATATTCTCCTAGGATTCCTGCGTCATATATCTCTTGAGACTGTTCAGAAATATTGTGCTTTTAGCAATGATGGCTCATGTATTACTGGGTCCTGGTGGACAGACAGGCTCTCATTCTGAAACTACAAATACTCTCATATGGATCAGCAATGTAGAATAGACTACCTAATCCATATTCTCTCTTCCCTCAAAAAGCGTCCTAGCTTGTCATGGCTTTTTACCTGGTGAGGTGACTCAAATTTTTATCCGTGAGTGAGCTGTGCCATTATCAGTCCTGCCTGAATTGGGGTGTTATAGTTTTTCATTAACTATAACCACAAGACATGTGAAGTACTAATAAGTATGCTAGCATTATCTTCTTTATTTCAAATATACTCCTCCTTACTCCAAATTTCCCATAAAATTGAGGATTAGTAGCCCCAGGCAATACAGTGAAACCTCCTTTTATATCTTTGATTTGTTGGCATGAGGAACCCATAGTGGAGGGGCGGTGGTTTCAACTTCTAGTTCAATGAACTCATCCTTGTGTCCCCTGATGGAAGTATTCCTCCCTCTAGAACTAAGATCCCTAGACCAGTAAGGCTTAAAGTAATGGGCACAGAAAGTAAAACTGTTGTTAGTGGATTGCTATCAGTTATAGTGAGAGGAGTCACTCCCATTTCTACCCCTTGATTCTAGAACCCATGCATGTTGACCAGGAGAGAACCATATATACAATACTTCTTTAAAGCATACCTGGACCACATCCTAAAGGACATTGCTCCAGCTCTGTAGGGTTTTGCCACCTAGCTGTCATTGTAACTGAGTCTTCTAAAGGCCATCCATCATTTTTTCAAGCCAGCTGCTTCAGGATGGCAGGGCATGGTAAAACTAGTGACTCCCATGAGTATAGACCCAATGCTTACACTTCATTCATTTTGAAATTAGCTTTTTGGTCAGAAACTATTTTGAGTGGAATACTGTTATGGAAATTAAGGCATTCTATAAGTCCATGGATAGTAGTTTTGGCAAAGGTATTATATGGTCATGGAAGATAAATCATACCCAGAGTAAGGGTTTGTTCTAGTAAGAAAAAAGCATTTCCCCTTCCATGATGAAAGCAGTCCATTTTAATCAGCCCACCAACAGGTAGCTGGCTGATCCACCTGGGTAACAATGTGATATTGGGAATTAGTGTTAGTTTCTACTGTTAGCACATTGGGCACTCAGTAGTAGCTGTACCCAGACCAGCCTTGATAAGTGGAAGTCCAGATTGCTAAGTCCATTCATTACCTCCATCCCTACCATCATGGCTATTTTGTTCATGAGCCTATTGGTCAGTGACATGGGTTGCTGGGGAAAATGGCTGATTGATGTTCACAGAATGAGCCATCCTAACCACCTGATTAAAAATCCTTCTCTGCTGAGGTCACCCTTTGGTAAACAATCACAAGGGACATAAAATTTTACACTCTATGACATTTCAAGAGGTTTAACCACGTATCTCTTTCCTAAACTTCCTTGTCACTAATTTTACAGTCATGTTTTTTCCAAGTTCCTAACTATCCAGTCATATCACTAATCACAGCCCACAATTCAGACTTATATATCTGGCCAGCAAAATAAACAACCAGATCCTCTGCTTGAAGTTCTTCCTAGTGAAGATTTCCCTTCAGACCTGTCCTTCAGGGCCAACTCAGGGTAGGACTGTATGCTGTCACTATCCACTTCGGGAAGATTTTTAATATTGTATAGAACCATCTCTACACTACCCCCAAGTCACTCCTTCCTCGGTCATTGATTATTAGAAATACCTCATGAAGTTAAAGGAGAGGGTTGAGAGAGGTAAGGTAATATATGTAGCAGGAATTGAAGCTAAGGCTATTTGAGTCATCCACTTCCTCATCCAACTTACTTGTACCTTCAAGTCCTGTTTGAATAGGTCTTCTACATACCACTTCCATTCAATAAAGTAGTGCTGCTGCTCACAACCAACTTTGTGGCTCAGTGGGACAAATAACACCAAGCTCATAATAGGAAGCCCTCATGGCAATTTTGTGACTTTCGGTCAAACATTCTGTGACTTCCCAGGCCTATCTCCATAGCCAAGCAGCATTCACAGGTCCAGAATCACAAGGTGACAATGGGACTGACTCTTCTCACTGTTACCCACAGTGATTCACCCATAACAATTTTGTTTCCTGTCCCTGCTAATGTAGGCTATACTGATGTAGAAATTACATTTCCAAAAAGGGAGAATACTTCCACCAGGGGCCACAACAATAATTCCACCGAGGTTGAGACTGCCACCTGGCCAATTTGGTACTCCCCCTTTTGGAAATAAAGCTTAATTTCCCTACCCTTCCATGTGAGCTGGATTTAGTGATTTGCATCTAATGTTTATAGAACACAACAGAAGTGATGTGTTACTTCCATGATTAGATTATTAAATGATTGAAGCTTTTGTCTTGGGCTCTCCTTAGCACTCCCTCTTTCTTTGATTGCTTGCTCTTGGGAAGCCAGATGCCATCTCACCAGGACACTTATGGAAGCCTATGAAAAGACCCATGTGGTGAAGAACTGAAGACTTGGAGCAAAGCCAGTAAGAAACTGAGCTCACCCAACTAAGACGTGTGATTTTGGAAATGGATCCTTCCCCAGTGTTGGCTGTTCAGATGAGAATGTAGCCACAGCTGACAGCTTAACAGCAACCTCAGGAGAGATTTCCAACTGGAATATCCCAGGTAAGCTGCCCCCAGATCTCTGACCCACAGAAACTGTGAGATAATAAATTATTTAAATCTGGTAAGGTTTGGTATAATTTATAACATGGCAACAAATAACTAATACTAATTAATATTAAAATTGGCCTGACATACATTCACCAGAGGTTGGAGCTTTGTGGCATTTGGTCTGAATCTCTGCAGAGCTCAGAAGAAAATCAGATTATATAGAAGGATCTTGTGGCCACTGAAAGAGCTTCTGACTTTATTTGGATGAAAATGGAAAGCCATTAGGAGGTTTTGAGCAAAATAATGACATGATCTAACATATGTTCAAAAATACCACTCTCGATGCTGGGCTGAGAAGAAGCTATAGGGGGCTAAAGCAGGGTAACATATTAGGAAAGCATTGCAATAATCCAGGTAAAAATGATAGTATTTCATACTAAAGTGTTAACAATGAGTGTTATGAGAAATTTTTGGATTTTGTATATATTTGAAAGTAGAGCCAAAAGGATTTTCTGATAGATTCAATATGAATTGAGAAAAAGAGAGAAATCAAAATGGCTTCACAGTTTTACCTGAGCAACTGAACATTTGGAGTTTTGATTTATAGAGATGCAAGTGAAATTTATGTGGAAAAGAGTTCAGGAGCTCATTTAAACATTTTGAGTTCGAGGCATTGGTTATATTTCCAAGCAAAAGGTCAGGTGGCATTTGTATATATATGAGCCTGTAGTTTGGGTGAAAGATCCGAGCTGGAGGTATACATTTGGGAAATATTAGAAAATATTTGATAGGTAAAGCCTTGGGAGTTGAGATCACCAAAACAAGGTACATAGAAAAGAGAAGGATTTTGAGCCATCAGATCCTTCAAAATTAAGAGACAGAGTAAAGAAGAGGCACTAGACAAGAAATGGGAAGACCGTTATTCATTTCATCTCGTTTATTGTAACAGCCTTTTCTCTTCCCACTTCTGCACTTTCTCCCTTCCAACCCATAGTCCCCAAAGCAGCAAGACAAGAGTGAGTTCCTTTGTAAATCAATCAATAAACATTCTTGTTTGAAAGCCTTCAGTGGTTTCTCTATGTACTCTAAGCCTTGGTCTTGTATTGCCATAACATTGAATAGTATTCATAATCAGTAAAGTTTATCTTTAATGGTTTCCTTTGGCCCTTCTTATTCTGATCTTCCATGCTTCCGACATTGAATAATTTGTTAGAGTCAGACTTTCTGCTTTTCTGCCCTGCATGTAGTATGATTTGCTTCAGATTTAGATCTCTATATTCTGAACACCAGCCTTACAACCGACAGTTTGCTTTTAGCGTAGCTCAGCAAAAAAGAAGTGGGCCCCTTCAACTGACACGTTTGATTCACTTTCACACATCTCCTAGGTGCTGGTGACTCTTTTGTGTAACGATGTGTAGAAGATTCCTTCAAAATGAGCCTAATAGCTCTCTTTCTATATTACAGCACATAAAATTGATTGAATATTTATTGACTATTTAGTACAGAAAACACAAACTAATATTCCAAGCCAAGTTACTTACAGGTTGGTAGATATTAACACCTTGTATTTGAATAGTACTTTGTAATTAATTTCTTTTCTTAGTACTATTTATTGCCTTGGGTATTATCAGTTAAATAAAGAGATCTCTGTTTTATTAATAGATAATAAAGTCAACATAAAAGAAATATATTTGTGCTTCCTTCTACAAATCTATGTTTACTACTTTATTATTCTTATTTTTTATATTCTCATTTGCAATTTGAAAAATGTCAAACCAATATTTTATTGAATTCTAGATATATGATTGCTATTGAATTCTAAGAAAGTTAATGAGAGATATAAGCTTAATTATTTAACATTAAGACTTCTTGGTTTGAGCTGTATGCACTCACAGATGGTAACATGACCAGAAATGTCATTTTGAACAGAAGAAAATACAATCTTAGCAATAATAGTGCCCTTAAAAATGATGTAGAACTTAGCAGACAGCAGTCACTTAATGAAAATTGTGGGATGCTCTGTGAAATGGTTTAGTAGTTAATGAAAAATCCATCTTTATATTTTGTTTGTAGCCTTTTCCTTTCTTTCAAAATTTCTTTTTACTTGTCTGTTGGCACATAGACTCCTAACACTGCTGAGTTCCCTTACACAGTTATTATTTTTGTTTTCCTTCTGAAAATTGTTGTATATATTGAAATAACCCAGGGATGCAGGAAAATTTTACCCTGGCCCTTCAGAAAGTCTGATTTCAATGTTACATCTTATTTCTGTCCTCAGTGTTCTCTCAGGCAATTATTGAAAAATGCATTTTCAATTTGCTTTACGTCATTTTTATGCTTTCCTTTGCTGTCATGCACCATTCACTTTTCCGAAGTGCTTTCACTCTAAGAGGACAAACAATCAGTGTTTCCTAGCTACATGCTTTACGATAGATGATGCTTTAGACCACCCTCTTGGAATTTAAGTACACATTTGTCTAAATAAAGAAAGGCATATCAGATTCCACTGTGCTCCTGATCTCCTCAGAAACAATCAGATACTCTCTTATCTCTCTTTGAAAAAATAAAAAGGGAAGAAATGAATCTTTTCTGTGCTCTGATACCTCCAGGTTTGCCTGCCACTGCAGCACTTGATGAGACTATGATAGTTAGAGAGCATTAGCTGCTCTATTTAGGAATATCTTATGTTTACAAATTCACTTTGTGGCCAAATATAGCTCAGTTTTTACTACTCTAAAGGCAGACTATTTCTCGTAGCAATAAAATGACTTTTACCCTTTTCTTTTAAGGGGATATATTTTATATTTGTGCAGAACTCATCTCTGTATTTTTAATGGGAGAAAAGAAAAGATTTCCTATCAGTAAATATGAAGACAGGGAAAGTTAGAAGTAAAGGAAACTAACTCCATTAGCTACTTTTTTCACTATTTTAAAATATAATTTTCAATGCAGTTGTTATATTAAAAGTAACCTCGTTGTGCTATATAAGTACACGTGTAGCTCAAACGAGTGCTTATTTTAATGGTTCTTTTATGTTATCCAAGCTCTGAAAATGCAAAAATAAGCCTTCTACCCTCCAAACCAGCTGCCTTTATGTATGAAGGTATGACAGTTACACGTGTGTATGTATTTTTACTTCAGACTTAGATCTCTGAATCATCTTTGGCTTTTGCTGTCTTTAATCCTCAAGTCAACAAATCATCCTAATCCTACTACTGATGGTTATTCCTTCAGACTTTCTGAGACTTGTATCTTCCTTTCCAAACACCAGTCTAGTTTTTACATTCATGACCTTACACCTAATTGCCAGCAGTACATTCTTACTTCACAATGATGTCCATTCTTTGAAGTGAAGTATCGCAAGAATGGAAAGACAAGCACTACCTGTACTCACCATTGAATTGACCAACACTTAAGTACACACATGGAAGTAAAATTCATTGAGTGTAGAGCAGGTGGGAGGTAGAAGGAGGGGATGGGTGTATTCACATCTAACAGGTGAGGTGTGAGCTGTCTGGGGGATGGGCATGCTTGTAGCTCTGACTTGGGTGGTCCAAAGGCAATTTATGTAACCAAAGCATTTATACCCCTATAATATTCTGAAATAAAAAAATAAAATAAAATAAAAGGAAGACAGGAAAGGAAGAATAAATAAACAAAAGCAAAATGTACAGATAAAAAAGTAGCAAGAAGGTAAAGAGACCAACAAAGTCAATCTAAAGGCAAAGATTGGCAGATGATTTACAAAAGAAATATACAACTCCATGCTGTTTACAAGAGCAGAGACTAAGTGTAAGCAGAGACTTACACTAAGACACAGACAGGTTGATGATATACCATCCACAAGATCTAACAGGCAAACATCAAACATAATAAAGATTGTTTAACCTATGTTAATATCAGATACAGTAGATTTAAAATAAGGAGACTCACCAGAAATAAAGTGGGTCATTTCATAATGATAAAAACTCCAATTTACCAAGAAGATATAAAAATTCTAAATGTATACACCTGATAACAGATAAATATGCAAATATAGGGGAATATTTTAATTTTATTTTTTCATAAATTGATAAAACAGCAAGGATATATCAGTAAGGATATGAAAGATTGGTAAATCTATCAACCAGAATAACCTAACGAACATTTGTAGAACGTGTCACCAAACCAGTCAGTTATTTGAATCTCATCAGGACAGATGCATTTTGGAATACAGAATTATTTGTATTTTTAGAATGGCTTCTTATTATACGTAATATTCAGGTCCACCATATCCTTATTTATAATTATCCAAAAAGCTCTAAAAACTAAAATTTTTGGAAGCTTGGAGAGAAAGCCATTTTGGTGGCAGAACCTGACCTAACATGAGGCATGTGCTTGTCTCTCAGCTTTCTCTCAGTCGTGGGTAAGACTGCAATTCACTGACAGTTTTTTGTTTGTTTGTTATTTTACGGTTTTGAAATTATACCATGAAAAAAATGAAAATAGATGCCCCTGTATGTAATAGAGATATAGAAACGGAAGCATCTTCTAATTTCTAGAGGTCAGAAAATGGGACATTGCAAAGGCTTCAAAATAAACATGCAGTTGATGACTTTAAAGAATTTCCTCATATTAACAAGAAAATGACATTAAACCTCATTAGTTCACCAAATATGTGTCAGTGAAAGTGCAATTAAGTTAGAAAAAGCTAACATTGAAGAAGTGCTGAACATTAATGATGGTGTGGCTGTTGTGCATTGCTTCAGGAAAAAAAAATTGTGGGTGGGAATATTGCTGAAATGGGTTTAAATATAATGAAGCAGGAGGATAATTGTGAGGATGATGCTTTTGTGGAAAAAAATACTCTAGATGATATGGTGAAACTATGGTCTATTAATTGCTGGCCTTGAACAATATTCTAGCCATCAGAGCAATTGAACCAATTAAGGAAAAGCTGCTCAGACAGATGCCCATTGTTCATAGTTCAGGTGATCTTGAAAGAAGGCTTTAAAAGGCTATCTCTTGAAAACATTATGGTGTGAAAGAAGTCTGTCACAAAAGACCACATACTATATGATTCCATTCACATAAAAGTCAATAATAGAGAATTATATAGATACAGAAGGTAGATTTGTGATTGCTTAGGGCTTAGGGAGGTTGGGGGGGATAAGAGTGATAGCTGAAGGGTATGAGATTTCTCTTTGAGATGACAAACGTTTTAAAATTCACTTCAGCAGCTGAACATCAGCAAAATGGTAAAATAGGAGATTCCACCCCTCATACCTCCACTGAAACATCAATTTTGACAAACATTCACTTATGAGAATACCACTGTGGAAACTGAGGAGTTCACTGGAGATATTTCAGCACCCCATACAAGGAAAAATTCCAAGAATAGATGCATTGAAAACGGTAAAAGAACAGTTTCACTTTACCTGTATCACTCTTTCCTGAAGGTAACATAGCTCAGTGCCAAGAGGGAGCCACTCAGCCTGTGATTTCTCCCACAGGGGAATGTGAGAGTGGAGCAAGTACCTGGATTACCCAGTATTGCAGATTTTGCCCACAAGGTCCAAATTTGCCTCGCCCTTCCCAGATCACTGCAGGGATCTTTATGGTTGAATAGTCTGGGGGAAACTCAGACCAGAGAACAGGGTCAGGGGCTCACAACAACCACTGCACAGATTTCAAATATTGGCAGCAGATCTTACCAACTGGTGTGCAAACTCCACAAAGAGGCCTGCCCACAAACCCCCTTGGAAGCCTCACCTGTAGCCCCTGACCAGCTGATGGACACATGTCCACAGCACTCTGTACATGCCCCCGAGACAGCACACATGAGCCTCTGCAGACAGTGAAGGTGAAGTCTCTGCAGAGGGCATGAGCAAATTACTGCAGACAGCACACAGATATTAGGATCCACCTTGACACTGCGCAATTGGGAAACATATGCACTATGCAATACTTCAGAGTACTGCCCTGTGGAAAATAAATAGGAGGCTGTGAGCACCAGGACTGAAAGAAGACACACAATCCTAAAACATCCCCCTCAAGAAGGAGGAGGAGGAGTGGGGCACACAAATCCATAAGGTCTGAGAAACCTCAAAAATCTCTAGCTGTGTTGATTAGCGAAGGACTTTTTCTTCCCTAAGGCAGTCAGTAACGACTACAGAAGAAAATTGTTTCTTCAAACATGAAGACAGCAACACAAGACCTCAGCAGCATGAAAAATCAAGGAAACATAATATCACCAAAGGGACAAATTAAAGTTCCAGTGCCTGAACTCACAGGAATGGACATCTACAATTTGTATGACAAATAATTTAAAATGGTAATCTTAAAGAAGCTCAGTGAGCTACAAAAGAAGGGATACACAACTCAAGAATATAAGATAAACAACACATGAAAAAATTTCACCAAAGAGATACAAAGCATAAATAGAACCAGACAGAAATCCTGGAGCTTAAGGCTATGACTGAACTGAAAAAAATTCAATAAAAAGCTTGAACAGTGGATTTGATTAGGCAGAAAAAAGAATCAGTGAACTCAAAGACACACCTTTTAAAATTTCCCATAAGAGGAACAAAAAGGAAAAAAAGAATGAAAAAGAGTGAAATACTATAGGACTTATGAGACACACTAAAGCAAAACAATATACAGTAGTTCTTTTTTGTCTGTAGGGGATGTTTCAAGACCCCCAGTGGATGCCTGAAACCATCGATAGTACTGAACTACATATTTACTATGTTTATTCTAAACATATATAACTATAATAAAGTTTAACTTATAAATTAGGCAAGTAAGAAATTAATGACAATAGCTAAAGTAAAATGGGACAATTATAACAAAAGTTATGTGAGTGTGGTCTCTTTCTTGCTCAATCTCTGTCTCTTTCTGAAAATATTTTATTGTACCATGCTCATCCTTCCTCTTGTGATGATGTAAGATCATAAAATGCCTATGTGATGAGATGAAGGGAAGTAAAGTAATGTGATGTAGCTACTATGTGTCATAATTAGGCTAGTATTGGTTTTCTGATGATATGTCAGAAGGAAAATCATCTGCTTTGGGTGATCTTGTATTATCAAGTCATGACAATATCAATGGCTGTATGTCAGCAGCAGACAATGTCAACGGTTAGGCATCTTTGATGATTGAAATTTGTTTGGTTTTTGTTTTTCTGAAACTTTTTAAAAATATTACTATAGAAACTTGTCTCTTTATTTTTAACTCATTGGAGTATTGTTGCAGAAGTTGTAATCTTTAGGTGATCACACAAGTGACTTTAAAGTCATGTTCCACCTGAGGATCATCTTCAATGATTTTGTCCTTTAGTGTCTGTGCAGTTCGAAATACTTCAGAAAATTTGAGTAATGTCCACATTGCTGGTTCTGCTTCAGTTTTTTCTTCTTAATCTCCGTCTTGTTCTGTAGATGACTCAAAAATGTTCTTCCAAATTCTCATTTTTTAACCCTTCTCGGTGGCCTTCAGTATGTTCTTCCACTTCTTCCTCAAGCATATTGGCAAATTTTTCTTCACCAGCTTGACTTACTTCTTGAATAATTTTTATTAGTATGACTTCTCCATCAGTCTGTGGGAAGCCTTTAAAATCATTTACAACTTCCTTCTGTAAGTATTGCCAGTAGGCATTTAACAATTTCTGGTTTTAATTCATCCATGGCAGAATGGATTTTATTTTATGCAATAAAATTTATTGCATAAACAATAGTAAATGATTTCCAGCACTGCATTACTTTCAGATTAAGGTCTGAATCAACTGCTGATAGAATGAGATCAAATACTAGGTGAGTATGTGGCCTTGACAAGTCAAATGATTCCTCAGTCAAGGGGTTGAAGCAATGAGTTTGTGTATGGAGGTAAAAATGCAACCTTGACATTTTTATTTTCATAGAAAACAAATTCAGGGTGAACAAGTGCATTGTGTATTATTAATAGGACTTTAAATTCCAACTCTTTCTCTTCACCAAGTATTTTTTCACTTGGTGAAACCATTAAATAAATAAGAGGACAGTGACCCATGTTTTTGGATTATGTGGCTAGAACTCAGGCAGATAATTTTTGTTTTTATTTTCCAGAGCAATGGTTCTTCCCTCTGTACAGCACACCCAGGTCTATCATATATCCTACAGTACTGTGGGATTGTACCAGAGCTAATCTGTCACTCCATGTTTTATGCTGTTGTGTCTTCTTTGCACTTTGATAAATGTAGCTCATATTTGGCATCTTATTTGTTTAAAATAATTTTAATTTCAAAATATTAGGAGGTACAGGTGTTCTTGTTACCTGGATGCATTGTATAATGGTGAAGTCATGGCTTTTAGTGTGTATTGGGCATCTTCTTCCCCCAAAGCCTGGTTTCATTGCATTTGAAGACTTGTTTTGAATGGAATTCTTTCTCTTTAATCAACTTATTCAATTCTACTGGAAATGTGGCAGCAGCTTCTTCACTGGCAGATGCAGCTTCTCCAGTAATTTTTATATTTTTCAGTCCAAATCTATCCCTAAATCTGTGTAATCATCCCTTACTTGTAGTAAATGGCTCAGTGACGCTCATTTCAGGGGATCCCTTGTTAAAGTCTTCATTTAGGCTCAATGCTTTCTGGAACAACATATTGTCATTGATTGGAATACATTTTCTGTATTCCAGTTGAATTCAACAGCACATTAAAAAGATCATACATCATGATCAAGTGAAATTTATACCTATGATGCAAGGATGGTTCAACATACACAAATAAATAAATATGACAAACTAAATTACCAGAATGAAGGATAAAAATTATATGATCATCTCAGTAGATATAGAAAAAGCATTTGACAAAACTCAATATCGTTTTATTATAAAAACTCTTAACAAAATAAGTATAAAAGGAATGTAAATCAACATAATAAAGGCAGTATTTGAAAAGCCCATAGCTAACATCATACTCAGTGGTGAAAAGCTAAAAGCTTCTTCTTTAGGATCAGTAACAAGACAATGATGCCCACTCTCACCACTTCTATTCCATACAATATTGGAAGTCTAGCCAGAGCAATTAGGAAGAAGAAGACATCTAAATGAGAAAGGAAGAAGGTAAATTGATCTGTTTGCATATAGGGATGACCTTATATACAGAAAATCTTAAAGATGCCACGAAAATACTGTGAGAATAAACAAATTCAGTAAACTTTCAGGATATAATGATTCAAAATCAATATATAAAAAGTGTGTTTTTATACATTAACAACAAACTTTTCAAAAAAGAATTTAAGAAAATAATTCCATTTATAATGGTATCAAAAAGGTAAAATCCTTAGGAATAAATTTAACCAAGTAGGTAAAATACCTGTACCCTGAAACTATAAAAACATTGATGGAAAAAATAGAAAGAGACACAAATAAATGAAACTTTGTCTTGTGTTCATTGATTGGAAGAATTAATATTGTTTAAATGTACATACTGTCTAAAGCAATCTATAGATCCATAGATTCAATGAAATCTCTATCAAAATCCCAATGACATTTTTCACAGAAATAGGAAAAATAATCCTAAAATTTATATGCAACCACAAAAGACCTCAAATAGTCAAAGAAATCTTGAGAAAGAAGAACAAATCTAGAGATATCACCCATTCTGATTTCAAATTATATTATTAATACAAAGCTATAGTATTCAAAGCAGTATGGTACTGGCATAAAAACAGACACATGGACCAATGAAACAATATAGAGAGCCAAGAAATAAATCCACACATATATGGTTAACTAATCTTTGACAAGGGCATTGAGAATATACAGTAAGGAAACGTCTCTTCAATAAATGATGTTGGGAAAACTGGATATCCATGTGCAAAAGAATGAAGTTAAACCTTTATCTTACATCATACACAAAAGATCAACTTAAAATGGGTTTAAGACTCAAACACAAAACCTAAAATCCTAAAACTCCTAGGAAAAAACACAGGGAAAATGCTTCTTGCCTTTGGTCTTGGCAATGGTTTTTTAGACATGACATCAAAAGCCCAGACAACAAAAACAAAAATAAACACATGGCAGTACATCAAACTAAAAAGTTCCTACACAGCAAAGAAAGTACAACAAAATAAGAATGCAACCTACGGAATGTGCAAAAATATTCGCAAACCATACATATGACAAGGGGTTAATACCTAAAATATATAAGAAAATCCTACAACTTAATTGGAAAAAAGAAATAACTTAATTAAGAAATGGGCAAAGGATCAGAATAGATATTTCTCTACAGAAGACAAATGGCCCAGAGGTGAAAATGTGTTCAACTTCAGTAATCATCAGGGAAATGCAAGCCAAAAACACAATGAGATGTCAACTTACACCTGTTAGGATGGCCATTAATGGAAATATTAATAGTAATAATTATGTGTTGATGAGAATGTAGATAAAAGGGAACCCTGGTGCACTATTGGTGAGAATGTAAATTGGTAAAATCAATATGTAAAAGTGTGGAAGCTCCTCAAAATATTAAAAATAGAACTGCTATATAACCACGCAATCCCACTTCTGGGTATTTATCAAAAGGTATTGAAATCAGGATCTCAAAGGGATACCTGAATTTATATGTACATTGCAGCATTATTCATAATAACCAAGATATGGAAACAATCTAAGTAACCAATGGCTGGTGAATGAATAAAGAAAATGTTGTATGTAAACACAATGGAATATTATTCTGCCTTAAAAAAGAAGATAATCAGCCAGGTGCGGTGGCTCATGCCTGTAATCCTAGGTATTTGGGAAGCAGAGGCAGGAGGATCACTGGAGCCTAGGAGTTTGAAGTTGCAGTGAGCTATGATAACACCACTGCAGTCTAGCCTGGGCAACAGAATGAGACCCAGCCCCCATCAAAATAAAAAGAAGAATATTAAGAAAAAAAAAATCCTGCCATTCATGACAACATGGACTTGGAGGACATTATGCTCAAGTGAAATAAGCCAGACACAAAAAGATAAATACTGCATGATTTCACATGTGGAATTTAAAATAGTCAGACTTACAGAAGGAGCAGAATAGTGTTTACCAGGGGTTGGGGGTGGGGTAGGGAATATGGGAAGATGGTGGTCAAAGGGCATTAAGTTTCAGTTATGCAAGATGCATAAGTTCTGGAGATCTAATATACAGTATGGTGACCATAGGTAACAATACTATACTATATACTTGAAATTTGCTAAGAAAGTAGATTCTAAGTTTTCTTACCAAACACACAAAAAACCTGTTATTACATGAGGTGATAAATATTAATCAGCTTAATTCTGGTGATCATATATATATACATATATAAAATCTTTATGCTTTAAACCTTAAATATATACATTTTAAAAATCAGTAGCTTTTCCGCCCCTTCAGCTGGTCATTGTACAGGTGACTCAGGTTGGCTTTGTGTACTGTGAACGTTTTGATTGCAGGGCTTAAAAATATGTAATCCTAATTTTAAGAAAGCTAGTGGAATAAACACTCATTATGTACACAAAAAAAAAAAATAAAAAAATAAAAATAAAAATCAGTAGCTGATCAAAGATTTTCTCAATCTTAAAAAATAAATAAAATTGTGATGTTGGTTTAACAAATCTGTGAATACAGTAAAAATCTCTGAATTGTACAATTTAAATGAGTGAATTGTATACTATGTGACTGTCTCAACAAAATGTTTTTAAGAAAGCTTAGTCATAGTTTATCTCTGAAAAGTCTCTTTTTTACCATGTCCTCTGAGGTCCAATTCCAACCAAATGACAATCAGAGTAATGTACAGGAGTCTCCAAGATGCTCAAACAAATATAATAATCATGGATTGCATATATAAGTCTAGCAAGCTTAGCTTGAATTTATTTACGTTTAAAATTTTATTGTTTTATTACAAAAAAGCAATAGAAAATTATTTACAGACTTTATGTACTCCACTTTTTAATTTATTATGTAGTTTAGTGCTTTATTACTATACAAGTAAACTGAGATGCTATAGTTTCTATTTATTTTATCTGAAGTGAGTATTCACACGTTGTTTCATCAGTTCTGACAATAATTCCAAGGTGTGCCTCCAGACAGTGGTTGTTGCGTAATAAACTGTATAAACATACCCAGTCCTCATAACATTCTAAACTCTGAAAATATACTTGGCCCTAGATTGTTGTATAAGGGAGGTGGACCTGTGTAATGTAATATCCCCAGAGGATTCTGGGACAGCAGCCTGTAACCAGTAGCTCTATAAATAGTTTCATGTCACTTAAGGTTTTATTTTGACAAAATATGAATTTGTATCAAATTCTTAAAAAGCTGTTTTTAGAACTTTTAGATTTCAGGAATGCAGAAAAGCAATTACTGATTGCTACTGGGAACGTTGTAATGATATCAATGCTGTTCAGTAGATATGTACATTTAAATTTTATATTTTCTAGTAGCCACATTAAGAAAAGAGAATGAGAAACGGATAAAATTAAAATTAACAATAATTTTATTTATCTCATTATATTCAAAATACCATTTTAACATGTAATTAATACAAAGCGATTAATGAGATATTTTACATTATTTTTTCATATTGCATCTTTGAAATCTAGTGTACTTTTATCCTCCCAATAAAACTCATTTTGGACCAGTCATATTTCAAAAGTTCAAGAGCTATGTATGCCACATGCTATCATATTGGACAGGGCAGATCTATGTAACAGAGGTACATCTCACATAACATGGTAACTGCACTGATGAAAAATGTCAAGTTCTACAAAATTGATCACTAACATAGAACTAATGTGAACAATAAGGGTGGAACATATCACTCAAAACCAATGCAACTTTGGTAAAGTGAACCATAATGAATCAATAATTTGTGTCTGGAAAAATAGGGAAAAAAGCCCAAGCAGGCAGCTCAGCTTCCAGAGTGAATTTTAAAAGTTCAGGGTGGTTATATTGGCAATATTTTATACAGAGTGGAGTTGTTGCTGCCAAGGTAAAATGGATGGAACTGTGCTGTTAGTCCTATTTTTTTTTCTTGTAAATGTACTTTCTCTGTTATTTCTAGTTTACTGGGAGTTTCCATCATTAATAGATGTTGATTTTTGTATAATGCTTTTCCTGAGTCTACTGAAATGATCATACGACTTTTTTCTTTCTTTAGTGTGGTGATATTGTTAACGAAATTAATTATCTTTAATGGATTATTTTTAAAGCAGTTTTGATTTGCAGCAAAATTGAGTGAAAAGTACAGAGATCCCTTACGTATTTCTTACCCCATGCATCCATACCCTTCCCCGTTGTCAACATCCCCCACTAGAGTAGTACATTTGTTACAATCTATGAACATGTATTAACATACCGTTATCACCCAAAGACCGTAGTTTACATTAGGGTTCACTCTTGGTGTTGTACATTCTATAGATCTGGATAAATTTATAATGAGATTTATCCACCATTATAGCATCATGCAGAGTTGTTTCACTGCCCCACGAATGCTCTGTGCTCCACCTATGCATCCCTCCTTCCCCTGTAACCCTGGAAAACACTGATCTTTTTACTGTCTCCGTGGTTTTGCCTTTTCCAAAAAGTCATATAGTTGGAATCATTCCTAATGTAGCCTTTTGGATTGACTTCTTTAACTTAGTAACATGAATATAAGTTCCTTTTATGTCTTTTCATGACTTGACAGCTCATTACTTTTTAGCACTGAATAATATTCCAGTATCTGGATGTACCACAGTTTATTTATCTATCCACCTACTGATGGATATTGGTTGCTTCCAAGTTTTGGCAATTACGTTTTAAAGCTGCTATAAATATCTGCGTGAAGGTTTTGTGTGGAAATGAGTTTTCACCTTCTTTGGGTAACTACCAAGGAGTGGGATGGTTGAACTGCATGTTAAGAATATGCTTAGTTTTATAAATGACTGCCAAACTGTCTTCCAAAGTGGCTGTGCTGTTTTGCATTCCCACCAGCAATGAAGGAGAGTTCCTGTGTCCCACATGCTTGCCAACATTTGGCGTTGGTGTTTTGGATGGTGGCCATTTGAATAGCTATATAGTGGTAGCTTGTTTCAATTTGCATTTCCTTGAGGACATATGATGTGGAACATCTTTTAATTAGATTATTTTTGAATGAGGAATCAGCCTTATATTCTTGGTATAAATCCCATGTAATCTTGTATTTATCTTTTAATATGTTGTGGTATTCAACTTACTAGTACTGTATTTTGTTGAAGATTTTTCTTCTATGTTCATGAAGGAGAGATATTGGTCTCTTGTTTTTATTTCTTGTAATGTCTTTATCTGAATTTACTATGAGATTGTTTTGTATGATTGGTATTATTCCTCCATAAATGGTTGGTAGCATGTGGCACTGAAGACATCTGGACCTGAAGTTTTCTTTGATGGAATGGTTATCTATTTCTTCTTAAGGGAACTTTGATAATTCATATCTTTCTAGAAATTATCCCACTTTATCTAAGTAGTATATCACACACATTTACTTATGTCAGAAAGCACAGCACTTATGTATATTTCTTAAATATTCTCTTTAAAATTATAATTATAAGCATATAAAGGAAATTTTTGTAGAATGTCTAGTGTAAATCAATATACATCATGATGCTTAAAATAGACATTTCTATTTACTGTTTAAATATTTTTTATGATTAATCTTATGTTAACAGGTTGTATTAGTTGAGTGTAGTTTTATGTCAAATTATAAAGTTTTTGTTATTTTTCTTTATTTTTTGATTGAAAGTTCTATTTTATATAATAATTTTCTCTCCAAGCATACACATAACTTAAAAATCTGTATGATTTACTTATGATACCAACCCAGGTAAAAGTGTTAACATAAAATGTAAAAAAAATAGGGCCGGGCGCGGTGGCTCACGCCTGTAATCCTAGCACTCTGGGAGGCCAAGGCGGGTGGATCGCTCGAGGTCAGGAGTTTGAGACCAGCCTGAGCAAGAGTGAGACCCCATCTCTACTAAAAATAGAAAGAAATTAAATGGACAACTAAAATATATATATACAAAAAATTAGCCGGGCATGGTGGTGCATGCCTGTAGTCCCAGCTACTAGGGAGGCTGAGGCAGTAGGATCGCTTAAGCCCAGGAGTTTGAGGTTGCTGTGAGCTAGACTGACGCCACGGCACTCACTCTAGCCCGGGCAACAGAGTGAGACTCTGTCTCAAAAAAAAAAAAAAAGTAAAAAAAAAAATTGATTAGAAGTGATTATGGGCTATTATCACCTACATTCTACTAATAGTAACATAAGCTGATAAAAATATCAAGAAGATGAATTGGAAGTTTCAATAGTATTCTTTCCTTAAAATATAAGTTAACATTTGTAGTCTTTAAATTATATTATCATCTCCACCGCCATCCTAGAATCAAATACATTTTGTTATAAACTGCAGACTTACATTGAAATTGTTAATTAGTAGTAAATGTCAGCATTGAGTTATATATGCCACAACTTCACTGATTTAGATTGTTTGGGAAGGTATTAATTTATTCAGCAAATATCATTGACAGATTATATGTTAGGCTTATGGTAAGAATTCAATGATGATACAAACTGAGGAAGGTTTTCCTAGCTTAATAGCACTTATGGATTATTAAAGGAGCAAATGAATTCAAATATTCACATCAAGAAATGTACCATAGTTATTACTAAAAATCCCATGAAAGAGAGAAATATGGCTCCATGAGATCCATAACAGGAGAATTTCATCTAGTCGGAGAATTTAGATAAGGCTTTTCCAAACAAATGACCATAGTGTGAGATTTAAGGAATGAAGAGAAATTAACTATGAGGGGATATAATTTCCAAGTAGAAAAACCAGTATATGCTAAGGACCTGTGCCTGGCAGAGTATGTCAAGTGTGAAAAGGGTGTAAAGGTCAGCTTAGTTAGCATATAGTCTTAAGAGGAAGCAGGATAAGATATGAGGATGAAAAAGTCAATTTGGACCAAAAACTTCAGAGACTTGAAGATCATGATGAGTTTTGCCTTTATTTTCAGCATTACAAGATTGCTGCTTCCCTCCTCCTACCTCCAGAGAATGGGAAGGCATTAATTCAGGCTGTAACATAATGTTCACTCTGGCTAAAGTGTGGGGAACCAGTGAAGACCAGAGTAAATGCACGAAAGCCAGTGTAGCAGTCTCAAAGAGTGAGATGGTAGCTTGGGCTCAATGGGGTTGAAGCTAGGAGATAGAAAGGCATGGAGGAATCTGAAAGGTATTTTGCAGGAAAAATAGACATCACAATGAGGTTGGTAGAATATAAGTGTTCAGATATGGTAAATGCCAGAAATGGCTCCTAGGTTTCTTGCTTATGGATTGGATGCAAAAGTGTTAGTTCCATAAACTGAGATAGGAAAAAATGAAAGAAAACAAGGCTGTAGGTGGTTTTAGTTTGCTCAGGCTGCTATAATGAAATCTCATGCCCTATATGGCTTAAACAATAGACATTTATATCTCATAGTTCTGAAGGCTGGGAAGTCTAAGATGAAAGTTCTGGCAGATTTGGGTCCTGGTGAGGATTCTCTATCTGGCTTGCAGTTGGCCACATTCTTGCTGTATCCTCACATGGCAGAAAGAGAGAAAAAGCTCTGGTCTCTCTTACTCTACTTATAAAAGCACTAATCCCATCAGGCCCTCCCTGACCTTGCATAAGTCTAATTATCTCCCCAAAGCTCCACCTACAAATACCATCACATTAGGGGTTAGGGTTTTAATATATGAATTGGGAGGGAACAAAAACATTCAGTCCATAACATAGGTGGAGGAGAGCTATCAACAAGATCTTGAGTGTGGGACCTCTGTGACATCCCAAGGGACGTGGAAAATAGGCAGTAAGGTATATATCTGATTTCAGAGGAGAAATCTGGTCTAGAAATGTGAATTTATTAATTAATAGTGATTACTTAGGTAATTGTTCAATAAAGGAAAAGGATCTCATATTTATTGAATGGCATAAGTAGGGAAAAAAAACTGGGTTTCATACCTCATTCAATTCCCACAAGTCTTTGGTGTAGATATTATTACTTTTATTACACAGAGTAAGACATCAAGTCTCAGATAATTTAATTTGTAGAAAGGTATATAGAAATGACAGTTTTAATTGGACAACAGGCATTTTAATTTCAAATCCCAGATGCTTTTCCTTTAGTTAAGACCTTTCCAAGTTAATATATTGACTTAAACTGCATCAATGACTTAAACTTTAAGGGATGTGCTTTAAGAAATACACAAACATGTTATATAATTAGAATATCAATTATTTTGCATATAAGTAACTGAGTGCCTTGAAATGTTTACGTGTACTTCAGCATTTTTCTTAAGCTTTTCAAATACTCTGTATTGCATTTTAAAAAATTATTTACACAATTAATGAAAAACAATGTGCTAAGATATGATACATTCAATTATAATCCTTGTTAAAATTTTCATACATTTTAAATGAATGGACTTCAAGTTAATAAAAAGTCAAAATGAAGTAGAAGTCCTGACATGCTAAGCTCTACCTTAAATTTTATAGTTGTTTCTATTAATGTCTCAGCACACATTTTATTTAAAAGATATATATTGACAGATTCAAATATTAACCTGGCACACTGTCTTATATTTGAAAAACTCAAAGTTTACATTTTCCCTCATTATATCACTGCCTCTTTAACTTAAACAAGAATAAAAAGTATCCAGCAGACATAAAATTTCTCCAGACTCTAATAAGCCTCATTTGTGAGAATACTAGTTTCATTGGGAAGATGTTTTGCTTTTGTTAATGTTTTGTTTTTCTTTTTCCTATGGCTCTCATATGTTGCTCCCTTTTGGAACAGAAGGCAGAGACTTAGCTAGATTTATTGTGGTAAATGACTTATGTTTTCTGTCCATCAATTGTTATGATGTGCTGTGCTCACCTCATCTGCTTAATTCAAAATCTCTATTCATACAGGTTATTTCCAGTTCTTTGTATGTTTTGTCTAGGGAACCTTGTATATTGTATTCAATATAAGATTTTTTTTTATCATGACCTAGTAAAAATTTCAAACAAAACCATTAAAATAAGAGTTACTAAGGCATAATAGAGTTGGGTTTTTTTTCCTTGAACTTGTGTCAATAATTCCTTATGCAATATTCCTTGTTAATCAAATTTAGTGAACATGTTTTTTGATTATTGAACAAAAATGAAAACAAAAATTTACAATATTTTCATTTGTTTTGTTAACTCTTGAAAGTGGAAAAATTCTTATTGGAAATATGAAATGTTTACATTTTACCAATAATAATAGTCATTGATTTGAAGTTAGCTACATGGTGTCTCAAAATCTATTATGAGGCCCTTCAAAGATATTTGAAGTTTGGCCGGGCGCGGTGGCTCACGCCTGTAATCCTAGCACTCTGGGAGGCCGAGGTGGGCGGATCGTTTGAGCTCAGGAGTTCGAGACCAGCCTGAGCAAGAGCGAGACCCCATCTCTACTAAAAATAGAAAGAAATTATATGGACAGCTAAAAATATATATAGAAAAAATTAGCCGGGCATGGTGGTGCATGCCTGTAGTCCCAGCTACTTGGGAGGCTGAGGCAGTAGGATCGCTTGAGCCCAGGAGTTTGAGGTTGCTGTGAGCTAGGCTGACGCCACGGCACTCACTTAGCCTGGGCAACAGAGTGAGACTCTGTCTCAAAGAAAAAAAAAAAAAAAAAAAAAAGATATTTGAAGTTTGTATTTTGTTCGAGACTTCAGGGGTCCAGAATTGAGTTTATCATATACCTTGGTTTAAACAGCCTACCATGAACTGCCTATATAAGACTCCACTTTTATTTTCTGAATTTCTCCAATTATCACTTACCCTTACATTTTAAAGATCTGTAGTTGCTACTATATAACAGTAGAATCCATTATTTCTGAGTGCTGCATTCTTCCACCATCTGTATACATAAACACATACACCCACACATATACGTACACACATATATCACAGTGTACTTCTCTATCCCCCACTGATGGATGTTTAGGCTTAATTGCCATTAACAGTTATTTAGTTTGTAAAAAACATTACAATAAATATCCTTGGTGATGTTTACTTGCAGACCTGTAGGTTGTGTATCCACAGATGAGATGTAGAGTATTTGAATAATTAATTTCACTAAATACTGAATTTTTTCTGTGTTGAAAAATTGCAGTAGTGTTTACTTCTACCAGCTGAGCCTGATAGTTTAATTTCTACAAAAATTTTAGTTTCCAAGGGGTACTTCACTATTGTTTATAGTTACATTTCCCTAAGGTTGAGCATCTGTTCATATATTTATTCAATATTTGCATTTTTCTCTTTTGTGAGCAGCTTACTAATAGTGGCCCATTTTTTGTAGGGTTTCCTATTGCTCCTTTGCTGAATGCAGGAATTTCTTAAGTTATCTAGATATTATAATTCATTACCAGCAATGACATTCCAAACATATGTTTCCCATCTGTTGACTTTTTCTTATGGCCTTTCCCTAAACATAAATAATTAATTTTAATGTAATCATACACATTAATACTTTTCATTTAATATTTGTGTTTTATAAGTATTAAGAAATCTATCCAAAGGAAAAAAAAAGACATTCTACAATAAAGACATCTGCACTCAAATGTTTATGGCAGCACAATTCACAATTGCAAGCATGTGGAGGTAACCCAAGTGCCCATCAATACATGAGTGGATTAATAAAATGTGGTATATGTATACCATGGAATATACTCAACTATAAAAAACAATGGTGATCTAGCACCTTTTATATTATCCTAGATAGAGATTGAGCCCATCCTTTGAAGTGAGGTATCACAAGGATGGAAAAACATGTGCCACATGTACTGGCCATCAAATTGGTACTAAATGACCAACACTAAGGTGTTCACATGGTAGTGATATTCATTGGGTGCCAGTTGGGGATGGGGTCGGGGGGTAAACCCACAACTAATGGAAGCGGAACACAATGTATGGGGGAGGGACAGCCTTGTAGCCCTGGCTTGGGCTATGCAAACAAATTACATGTAACCAAAATGTTTGTACCCCCATATTATCCTGAATAAATAATAAAAAAAAAAGAAATCACCTATATTGCAAGATTACAAAAACATTTGTTTATTTATTCTTCCTTTTATTTTATAAATTCAACTTTAAAATTTAGATGTTTAATCCAATTGAAAGTTATTTATTTATTTATTATTTTAATTGTTTCTTTATTTGTATAAATTTGTGGGATATAAGGGAATTTTGTTACATGAATAGATGGTGTAGAGGTGAAGTCAGGGCATTTACATTACAGATGTTGCTCACATTACGTTTCTACTGGACAGCAATGCTCAAATGCAATTCTTTTTAAATAAATACATGACCAACATCTTGTTTAATTATTATTTGCCTTTCTGTATAAAAGCAGAATGCCATCCACATTGGCAAATGAAGACAAGTAGTAGGAGATAGCGAGAATCCAATTATTTCTAGTACTTGATTGTTTACATTTTGAACAGGGAGAAAAAAAAGATGTTGCGTCAAATTAAAATGTAGGGCCAGGGACAGTGGCTCATGCCTGTAATCCTAGCACTTTTTTTTTTTTTTTTTTTTTTTTTTTTGCCTTTGAATATTCTATGTTGTATTCTTTTTTTTTTTAATTTATTTTTTTTGTTGTTGTTTGTTTTTTAGCTCATTATGGGGGTACAAAAGTTCACATCCCTCACCCTGCCCCTCGCTGCTCCCCAGGTGCCTGCTGGACCCAGTGCCCAGCCTGCGGGTGCTTCTCAGCTTCTTAACCAACGGGGTGAGTGGCACGTGTGCGTCTGTGCAGAGGGCGTCGGGGAGGGCGGGGCACGGCATTGGCTTCCTGGACCCGAAATGAGCTACTCTGGCTCCTGCCTCCTTCCTCTTGACACCTGCCCACCCCATATAATCCTAGCACTTTGGGAGGCTGAGGTGGGAGCTTCACTTGAGGACAGGAGTTCAAGACCAGCTTGGGGCTCTCACTGTTACTCAGGAAATTTATTTACTTATTTATTTTTGGTTCAAGTTTTGGATCCAGCTCTGGTTTTCTTTACCTAGTGAATTGAGCCTCCTAACACTTTTGATGATGTCTTGTCACGTTTATGTACTAGTCTGATTTTAAGCTCTATATTCAGTTTCCTTTCTTTAGTTTATTCTTGTGGCCATGCTAAAATATTTTAAATATTATGTATTTGTAATATTTTGTAAAAATTTCTCTCTTATTTTAAAATACTGTCTTGATATTCAAAAATTATGTTCTTCCTGTATATATTTTAGAATTAGTATGTTAAAAAGCTTTATATTTTTTCCCAAAAAGTTATTGGGAATTCTTTGTTAAGGTAGCCTCTATATTGACATTTTAAATGATATCTTAATTTTCATATCTCTAGTTATTCTATGCAGATGTGGAGATGCAATTTTTAATTGCAAAAATTGATCTTTTGTTTTGCAATATGTGTTATGTTTTAATTTTAGAATTGCTTTTTTCTGTGTTTTTAATAACATTAACTTTATGATTTACAACTAATAGTTTTTTTTTTTTTTTTTTTTTGAATGACACAAAATAAATGTATTGAATGTCTACTTTAAGCCAGGCACCATCACATAATATTCTTGTTTTGTATTTTTTTTTCAGCTTATTATGGGGTATACAAAAGTTCAGGTTACATACGTTGCCCATGTACCACCTGTCCCCCCAAGTCAAAGCTCCAGGCGTGTCCCTTCCCCAGACAGTGCAGATTGCACTCATCATGTAGGTATATACCCATCCCCTCCTCGCATCCCCCCCTCCCCAAGTCAGCACTTTCAAGCGTGACCATTCCCCAGACGCTGTGCAATGCACTCATCATGTAGGCATACACCCATCCCCTGCCCCCACCCTCCACCTCAGTCTGATATCCGATTGGTGTCATTCCCAGATGTGAATTTAGGTGATGATCAGGGAAACCAATTTTCTGGTGAGTACATGTGATGCTTGTTTTTCCATTCTTGGGATACTTCACTTAATATAATGGGTTCCAACTCTCTCCAGGAGAACCATAGAGATGTCGTATCTCCGTTATTTCTTATAGCTGAGTAATACTCCATGGTATACATATACCACAGTTTACTAATCCATTCATGAATTGATGGGCATTTGGGTTGTTTCCACATCTTTGCAATTGTGAATTGTGCTGCTATAAACATTCGGGTACAGGTGTCTTTGTTATAGAATGACCTTTTTTCCTTTGGGTATATGCCCAATAAAGGGATTGCTGGATCGAATGGTAGGTCTACTTGAATCTGTTTAAGATATCTCCATAATGTTTTCCACAGGGGTTGCACTAGTTTGCAGTCTCACCAGCAGTGTATGAGTGTTCCTGTCTCTCCACATCCATGCCAACATGTGTTGTTTTGGGATTTTTTGATAAAGGCCATTCTCACTGGGATTAAGTGATATCTCATTGTGGTTTTGATTTGCATTTCTCTGATGATTAGGGATGTTGAGCATTTTTTCATATGTTTGTTAGCCATTCTTATATCCTCTTTTGAGAAATTTTTATTCATGTCACTTGCCCAATTTTTATAGGGTTGCTTGATTTTTTCTTGCTGATTTTCCTGAGTTCTAAATAGATTCTTATTATCAGTCCTTTATCTGATGTGTAGTATGCAAAAATTTTTTCCTATTCTTTAGGTGGTCTGTTTATTCTCGTGACTGTTTCTTTGGCTGTGCAGAAGCTTTTTAATTTAATCAGGCCCCATTCATTTATTTTTGTTGTTGCTGTGATTGCCTTAGGGGTCTTCTTCATAAATTCTTTGCCTAGGCCAATATCTGTAAGCGTCTTTCCTACATTTTCTTCTAGAATTCTAATCATTTCACACCTAAGGTTTAAGTCTGTTATCCACCGTGATTTGATTTTTGTGAGAGGTGAAATCTGTGGGTCCTGTTTCAGTCTTCTACATGTGGCTATCCAATTTTCCCAGGACCATTTATTGAATAGGGATTCTTGTCCCCAGAGTATGTTTTTTCCTGCTTTGTCAAAGATTAGGTGTCTATATAAGGATGGTTTTATATTTGGATTTTTCAGTTGTGTTCCACTGGTCTGTGTCCCTGCACTTGTGCCAATACCAGGCAGTTTTAAGAACCACAGCCTTGTAATATAGTTTGAAGTCTGGCAAATTAATACTTCCCATTTTGTTTCTATTGCTTAAAATTGCTTTTGCTATATGGGGTCTTCTCTGATTCCATACAAAGTATATAATTATTTTCTCTACATCTGTGAAAAATGATGTTGGTAATTTAATAGGGATTTATTGAATCTGTAGATCACTTGGGGTAGTATAGACATTTTAACAATGTTGATTCTTCTGATCCACGAGCATCTTATGGTTTTCCACCTATTTACAAGTTCTGCTATTTCCTTCCTCAGTGTTTCATAGTTTTCCCTATAGAGGTCCTTTACCTCTTAAGTTAAATACATTCCTAGATATTTTATTTTCTTTTGCTATTTTGAAGGGCATTGAGTCTTTCATTTGGTTCTCTGATTGACTGTTATTGGCATATATGAATGCCTCTGATTTGTGTATATTGATTTTGTAACCTGAGATTTTGCTATATTCGTTAATCAATTCCAGGAGTCTCTTGGTTGAATCCTTGGAGTTTTCCAGATATAACATCATATCATCAGCAAAGAGTGAGAGTTTGATCTCTTCTTTCCCTATTTGGACTCCTTTGATTCTGTTCTCTTGCCTGATAGCTCTCGCAAGGACTTCCAATACTTTGTTGAAAAGTAATGGGGACAGTGGGCAGCCCTGTCTGGTTCCAGTTCTAAGTGGGAATGCTTTCAATTTTTCTCCATTCAGTATGATGTTGGCTGTGGGTTTGTCATATATGGCTTGTATCATTTTTAGGTAGGTTCCATCAATGCCTATTTTGTTAAGCGTTCTTATCATAAAAGGGTGTTGAATTTTGTCAAATGCTTTTTCTGCATCTATTGAGAGGATCATATGGTTTTTGTTTTTGCTTCTATTTATGTGGTGAATTACATTTATAGATTTACGTATGTTGAACCACCCCTGCATCTCTGGGATGAAGCCCACTTGGTCGTTATGGATTATTTTTTTTTACTAGCACTTGGATTCGATTTGCTAGGATTTTATTGAGAATTTTTGCATCTATATTCATAAGAGAAATTGGTCTGTAGTTCTCTATTTTTGTTGCATCCTTTCCTGGTTTTCGTATCAATGTTAGGTTGGCTTGGTAAAACGTGTTGGGGAGAATTCCATCCTTCTCGATATTGGAGAATAGTTTATGTAGGATGGGCACCAGTTCTTCTTTGTAGGTGTGGTAAAATTTGGGTGTGAACCCATCTGGACCAGGGCTTTTCTTTTGGGGAAGGTTTTTTTATTGCTGTTTCGATTTCAGTTGTTGATATTGGTCTATTCAGGAACTCTATTTCTTCCTGCTTGAGCCTGGGAAGGCTAAGTGTTTCTAAAAATTTGTCCATTTCCTCCACATTCTCCAGTTTGTGTGCATAAAGATTCTTGTAGAATGCATAGATGATATCGTGTATCTCTGTGGCATCAGTTGTGATTTCTCCTTTCATCTTCCTAATGGAGATTATTAGAGATTTTTCTTTTCTGCTCTTGGTTAGTCTAGCCAGAGGTGTGTCTATTTTGTTTATCTTTTCAAAGAACCAACTTTTTGTTTTATTAATTTCCCTTATTGTTTCTTTGTTGTTCTTTTCATTTAATTCTGATTTGATCTTAGTAATTTCTCGCCTTCTGCTGGGTTTGGGGTCATTCTGTTCTTCTTTCTGCAGCTCTTTGAGTCTATTCATTAGGTTGTCTGTTTGCAAGTTTTCTGTCTTTTTGATATAGGCATTTATGGATATGAATTTTCCTCTCAGGACTGCTTTAGCTGTGTCCCATAGATTTTGATAAGTTGTATCTCCATTGTCATTTATTTCAAAGAAAGTTTTGATTTCTGTCTTGATTTCTTCCTTTAGAGAATAATTGTTCAGGAGAAAGTTGTTTAGCTTCCATGACTTTGAGTAGGAATGAGGGTTTCTGTTTGGGTTCATTATTACTTTTATTCTGCTGTGATCTGAGACGATGCATGGTATAATTTCTATTTTTTTTTTAATTTTTTAAGACATGCTTTATGGCCTAGGATATGGTCAATCTTAGAGAACATCCCATGAGCTGATGAGAAGAATGTATATTCTGTGGACTTTGGGTAGAATGTCCTGTAGATGTCAGTCAGGCCCATTTGTTCTAGGATTCTATTTAAGTCCATTATTTCTTTGTTTATTTTCTGTTTGGAGGATCTGTCCTGTACTGTCAGTGGGGTGTTAAAGTCTCCAGCTATTACAGTATTGTTATCTATCATTTGGTTCAGATCAAGTACGGTTTGCTTTATGAATCTGGGTGCACCTAAGATGGGTGCATATATATTAAGTATAGTCATGTCTTCTTGTTGAATTGTGCCTTTAACCAGTATGTAGTAACCATCTTTGTCTTTTATTACTTTTGTTGGTTTAAAAACTAAGTTATTGGAAATTAAGACCGCCACACCAGCTTTCTTTTGGCTACTGTTTGCTTGAAATATCGATTTCCATCCTTTTATTTTCAGTCTAAATGCATCTTTGCAGGTTAGGTGAGTTTCCTGAAGACAACAGATACTTGGTTTGTGTTTTTTTTATGCATTGGGTCAGTTTATGTCTCTTGAGTGGGGAATTCAAGCCATTCACATTTATTGAGAGAACTGATAAGTGGAACAGATTTCTGTTCAGCTTGTTGGGTAGAACTTCACTGCTGTGTTTTCTCTCTTGAGCCATTGTGGTAGCTGGAATTTGATCTTTAGCTCTTGAGTAGTTTTACATTCGTGGGTCTTTCTTGTGCTGGTCCATGTGCAACTCTCTTTTTAGTACTTCTTGGAGGGCTGGTCTTGTCTTGGTTGAATTCCCCCAGTCCCTGTTTATCTGAGAATGTCTTAATTTCTCCTTCGTATAGAAAACTTAGCTTAGCTGGGTACAAGATTCTAGGCTGGGCATTATTCTGTTTCAGAAGAGTGAAAATGGGGCCCCAACCTCTTCTTGCTTGTAAGGTTTCAGTTGAGAAATCTGGTGTAATTCTAATGGGCTTTCCTTTGTATGTTACTTGTTTCTTTCTCCTTACAGCTCGAAGAAGGGACTCTTTAGTGGATATTTTGGTCAGCCTGATGACTACGTGGTGTGGTGTTTTCCTATTTGCTATGAATCTCCCAGGGGTCCTTTGAGCTTCTTGAACCTGTATATCTAGAGTTTTAGCAAGACCTGGAAAATTTTCCTCAATTATGTCTTTAAATAGCTTATTCCACCCTTGCTTATTATCTTCTTCACCCTCAGGAATGCCAATAACTCTCACGTTAGGTTTCTTTACATAATCCCACATTTCTTGAAGACTCTGATCATTTCTCTTATTTGTTTGATCTATCTCTGTGACTGACTTATTTAATTGGAAAGAGTTATCTTCAATCTCTGAGATTCTTTCCTCTGTTTGATCTACCCTGCTCTTGAGACTTTCCACAGTGTTTTGTAGCTCTCTGAATAAATTCTTCATTTCTAGAAGTTCAGTTTGGTTTTTCTTCAATATTTCAATTGCTTTAGTGAATTTTTCTTCCAAATCCTGTAATTTTTTTGTAGTTTCTTTGTGTTGGTTATCCATTATTTCTTGTATATTATTCAGCTTGTTTATAATCCATAATTGAAATTCTTCCTGTAACATGTTGATATTTTGAGTCTGGTTTGTGTTGATTGGTTGAGAGCTGGTATTTCTCTTTGAGGGTGAGATTTCTGTTTGATTCTTTGTGCTCCCCACGTTTTTTCACTAGGCCCTTCCCATCTAGATCTATCGTTAGATCTTTTCTTACAGTTTTAGTCTGGTTAACAGCACACTTTGTACTCTGTTCTTAGGCTGTGAAGCAGTCTAGGTATGTTGCTTCCTTTGTCAAGAGGGAGAGACTGTTGTGTATTGTTTAGAGTTTTTTCTACCTCGGTTAGGGGGCTACTTCTGGTGGGTCCAGCCCTAGAGGATTGGAGTGACTCAAGACTGCTTTGGTGAGTTAAGTCACTGTGTTGTGGTCTTTCAGTAAGCAGGCAGGATCCACACTAGTTGCAGGCAGAAATTCTCTCTGTTTTTGTTTGTTGTTTCTTTTTCTTTTTTTCCTTTGGTTCTTCCTCTATAGGGGCGGTTTCTGTCTCTTTACGCAGGAAAGACACTGGCTACGGGGAGTGGATGGTGCCCTCGCTCGCTCAGCACCCCAGCTGCTGCAGCTCCCACGGGCAAAAGTCTGCCCTGGTCCAATGTCCCCAGGGACCAGGCTCCACACTCTGGCGTCTAGAGAAGTACTCAGTGTTTACACAAGGGCAGGGCCCCTATAGAGGTTCCGCGGACCAGGGGAGGGAGCCGCCCAGGGAGCTGCTTGGCACCCTATGGCTCCGCAGCGGCTATGCTGTGGACTTCAAGATGGCGACCATGCGCCCACAGAACTCCGGCACTGGGGGATTAATGTTCCGGGTCCAGCAAGCACCAGAGCCGGGGGCCTGGTGAGCAAAGACTCCCACCGGGGCTCCCCGGCTAGGGAACTGCCGAAAAACAAGCAAAGAAATATAAAAAAATCTGTGGTTCGGTGACCCTTTACTGCTTTTCGCCTTAGCGCAGCTCCGTCCCTCCTCGCCCAGTGTGGTCTCAGCTGAGATCCCCCAGGGTCCAATCTGTCTCCTGATATTGTCTCCTGTCTACAGAAATTATGCAAAGCCCGCGCTCTTGGCTGGGTTCACGGACTAGTGGAGCGAGCCCCCCAGGGAGCCACTTGGTGCTCTATGGCTCTGCAGCGGCTACGCTGTGGACTTCAAAATGGGGACCGCACGCCCTTAGAACACCGACACTGGGGGGAGTTAACGCTCCAAGTCTGGCAAGCACCTGAGCCGGGGGTCTGGCAAGCATGGACGCCCATGGGGGCTTCCCAGCTAGGGAAACGCAGAAAAAAAGCAAAGAAATACAAAAAGATCTGTGGTTCAGCGACCCTTTGCTTCTTTATGCCTTAGTTCAGCTCCGTGCCTCCTCACCAAGCTCGGTCTCAGCTGAGATCCCCCAGGGTCTAAGCTATTTTCCCGAAAATGTCTCCTGTCCACAGAGCCCCATGTCTCCCGCGGTGATTCTGTACCGGCTTCAGGCAGGTCTCTAATTAAGTGGGTGTGGAGGTCAGTGGGGAGAACAAGCCACTTTCCTAAGAGGCTGTCCCCGCCCCACTTGATGGTGAGGCGAGTGTAGCCGTCCCGCACTCCACTCTCTATTGTCCATCCCACACTGTCCAGAATTGCACGATCCTATTTCCCGTTCACCTCAGACTTTTCTTGCTCTGTGTGTCCCACGTTGATTCTCCGTGGATTCACACTGCTGTTCTTGTGAGGGAGCGGTCCTCTAGCATTGTGGTAGGTCGAGATCCATGCCTTCCTCTCCGGGAGCACGAATCCAGGTGGACACCACCACTCCTCCATCACTCAAGTCTCACAACTAATAGTTTTTTATTTGTCTATTCTATGCTGAAACTTAGGCAAACACATGGATAGTTGTGTATATACATATTTATTACACAAAATATCTCTTTTGAAAGTATCCTGGTCTTCTGATTTGTTTTAACTAAGGATAAGTTTTTTCTGTAAATATTTTGAACATAGAAAGCACTAAACTTAATGCATATGGTACTAAACAACTTTGGATAAAAAGGCTTGAGCTGGAGATATTTTTGGAGTCATCACTTTATAGGTTAGGAAGTATCTCAAGCCATGATATTGAATGTGGTCACTGAGGACGTGCTAAGATAGAGAAGAGGTTTAACTTGACAAAGTCTTTGGGCACTGTATCTTCAGAGGTCTGAGAAATGAGGTACAATTCACAAAGAAGAGAGGAAAAAGCAGCCAGTGATATTAATAAGACTACGTGAATAAGAAATTTTAGAAGCCAAGTGAAAAGAAGTTTCAAAGGAGGGAGTGATCAGGTATATTGAATAGTGTTGAAGGATCATCAAAGATGAGGACTGAGAATTGACCATGACATATTTTAACATTTCAGTCACCGATGACAAACACAATTTCAATGGAGTGACAGAAACAAAGCTTGATTAGAATGCCTCAAGAAAGACCAGAAAGATAGAAATTGGAGACAGCCAGTATAGGCACTTTTTCTTAGAGCTTGCTTGGAAGCATTATAATATTATAGAAGTGAGAATGGACTCGGAGCCTGGATGCCTGACTTTAAATTCTGCCTCCACCACCTACTAGCTGTGTGATGTTGTACACATTATTCTGTCTGTGCCTTGGCTTTCTCAATTGTAGAATAAACCTTTCTCATTACATTATTGCGGAACCAAATGAATTAAATAAGTTAAAATTTGTAAAGCTCATCTAGCTGTATCAGACACATAGTTAATGCTGTGTAATTACTATTAATATTTAATCAAGTCAGAGAAAGTGGGCAGGAGCTGAAGGAGGATGTGGGTAACAAGAAAGAATATTTAAATATCCATCTGAATGTTGAGGTGAATGTTCTGTGGCAAGAAAAAACTGATGATGCAGGATAGAGGGAAGAGTTGCCAGAGCAACGTTCTTAAGTGGGCTGGTAACTAGTATTTAAGTGAAGAATTTTGTTTATCCAGAATACAGACATTTTCATCCATTTCATTGTACGAGGAGGGGAGGTAGAGTACAGGCGGACACTAGATGTATGTGGGTATTTGAATGAGGGAAGCTTGTAGATATCTTCTGATTGCTTCTATTTTCTCAGGGAAATGGGAAGCAAAGTCATTACCTGTGGTTGGGAAGAAGTATTGGATATTTTCCTTGATGCTTGCATCACTGCACTTACTGTGCTTCAGAATTAATTAAAGCTCATCACTAGGTCTATATATATTTCCCTCTCCACCCAGACAATGAAATTTTAGTTTATAAGAGAAATAGAAAACTTCTTGCTTCCTTGCAGCCTCATTGGGAGGTGAGTCAGAACCAATTAATAAGTGAAAAAGGCAAGGACAAAATAAAAATCCATGGATTGTGCTAGGGATCGATTTTGCCACCTCAGCATGTCTTTTGCTTCCTTCAGCTGTTCAGCTGCTGATTATTTTCATCATGCATTTCCTTTTTCATAGAAGTCTTAATTTTTTCCTTCTGTGTTGCTTTATTTTGACTCATTCTTTACTCCTTCTAAAATTCAGACTGGACACAAATATCAGTTTAATTATTCTAAACATATATAGGTATAAAAGAAAGTTACTATGAGAAATCCTGACGTGTTGTTTTGGTTTTGATTTGTTTGTTCTGTTTTGTTTTGAATCCATTTGAAGCAGTACAGAAATTTCAATTTGTAGGAAATAAATCAGAAATAAGTGCTTGTCAATAAATGGAATTATACTAAGTATGTTGAACTGCTGATAGTTTTGTGGATTTTTTTTTTAGTTAATTTGAGTTTTTAAAAAGTAACATGTCCCTTTTTCAAATTTATAGATTGTTATCAATGCTGCTGAGTAATTTCTATATACTTATCTGCAAATATTTTTACTATAAAATTTTAATACATATTTAGAAATCATTAATAGAAATGTAAATGGAGTAAGTTAATCTATGGTACATAATAAATGATATATAATAATATTGTTTAGAAAATAAGAAATTTAATACATTAAAAATTGGCAGATTTTATCTGAGGGGGGTGGAGCAAGATAATCAAAAAATAGAAACCACTATCAATCGTCTCTCTGCATGAACACCAAATTAAAACAACTATCCACGTAAGAAAGCCTCTTCAGAAAAACCAAAACTCAGATGAGCGATCACAGTACTGGGCTATAACATTATATCAAGGAAAGAGACATTGAAGAGGGAAGAAAAGACAGTCTTGCATTGCCCGTGCTCTCTCTCCCCCATCACATGGCAGCACCACAACAGGAAGCCAGGTGGAGAGAGAATCTGTGTGCCTGGGAGGAAGGAGAGTGAAGTGATTGTGGGACCTTGCATTGGAACTCAGGGCCTCCATGTCACAGAAGAACACAGCACAGGGCAGAATTCTGCTGGCACCCACGGGGAAAGCATTTAGACCAGTACAACCAGACAGAAATCCTTTGTCCCAGCAGTAGAAACCTGAGTTCCAGCTAGCTCCACCACCAGTTGACAAAAAGCAGACCGGGACCTGGGATAAATTCATAAAGGCAGTCAGGCCACAAAAACTGCAATCCTTGGGCAAGTTCTGTGACTGTGCTGTCTCAGAGCCAGCGGACTTGGGGTGCCTGTGATCCAGTGAAACACCAGCATGGCAGCCAAGCAAGCGCCTATGTCATCACTCCCCTCACTTCAGGCACTGCAGCTCAGGGAGAGTCTTCCTGTGCTTGGGGAAAGGAAAGGGAAGAGTTCAGGAGACTTTGTTTTGCAAGTTGAGTACTAATTCAGCCATAGTAATATAAAGTACCAGCCAGATCCCTGAAGCTCCTGATTCCAGACCTTAGTTATGAGATAGCATTTCTAGACCCACCTTAGGCCAAAAAGAAATCTGTTGCCCTGAAGGGAAGGACTTAGTCCTAGCAGGATTCATCACCTGCTGACTAAGGAGCCATTGGGCTTTGAATGAATGTTAGAGGTAGCCAGGCAGCAGTCAACGTGGACCTTGGGTGAGACTGGGCTGGCTTCAGTTGTGACCTGGTGAAGTCCCAGCTGTGGTGGCCATGAGGAAGTACCCACATCACTCTTCCCCCAACTCCAGCAGCCAAGCATAGAAGAAAGTGAGGGAAAGGAGTGAGAGATTTGCCTGGAAATCCAGGGAATTCTCTTATGTATTACCCAACTTCACAAAGGCAGTACCACCAGGTGTCTATAAGAGTCACAGGGTTATTGGGCTTGGGGCACACCAGTGCTGATATGGCTGCAGTGACCAAAGACTTATATCACAACACTCAATTCCCTTTGAATACCTGGAAAGCCTTCTCTAGAAGAACAGGTTCAAATTAGCCCAGACTGCAAAGATAAGAATAAATATCTAGCTCGTCGATGGCCAGACATTGATGAACATCCACAAGCATTAAGAACATCCAGTAAAATATGATCGGACCAAAGGAACTAAATAAGGCATCAGTGACCAGTCCTGGAGTGATGGAGATATGTGACCTTTCGTAAAAAGGATTCAAAATAGCTGTTCTGAAGAAGTTCAGCGAACTGCAAGACAACACAGAGAAGGAATTCAGAAGCCTATCAGAGAAATTTAGCAAAAAGATTGAAATATTAAAAAAAAATCAAGCAGAGATTCTGGAGTAGAAAAATTAAAATGACAAACTGAGAAATGCATCAGAGTCTCTCAAGAGAATTGATTCAGCGGAAGAAAGAATTAGCAAGCTTGAAAGATAGGCTATTTGAAAATTCTGAAATTTTATATTTATACATATATATATATGTATATATAAAACTCTTCAAAAAATAAAAAAGGAAAATATACAGAAGAGAAAAAAAAAAAAAAAAGAGGCTGAGGTGGGTGGATCATTTGAGCTCAGGAGTTCGAGACCAGCCTAAGCAAGAGCAAGACCCCATCTCTACTAAAAATATAGAAAGAAATTAGCTGGACAACTAAAAATATATATAGAAAAATTTATCTGGGCATGGTGGTGCATGCCTGTAGTCCCAGCTACTCAGGAGGCTGAGACAGTAGGATTGCTTGAGCCCAGGAGTTTGAGGTTGTTATGAGCTATGATGACACCATGGCACTCTAGCCTGGGTAACAGAGTGAAACTCTTATCTCAAAAAACAAAACAAAAACCATTCAGAGAGGATCCACAATAAGATATATTAGTATTTGGAGAAATTTTTCCTTTTTAAGCATTAGCAGGATTCATACCAGTTATTCCTAAAATCCAGTTTAATTTCTGCCCTCGGCCCATATGAGATATTTGCGCATCTTGATAATACATTTTTTTTTTTCTGAAACTGTTTGCAGGTTGGCTTTTCCCTTTACAATCAACAAAGTGCTCTCTAAAATGTCCACTCTCAATGAGATGAAAATCTAGCTAAGAAGACAGAAATGCAATTATGAACTGAGTTATTTGGTGGTCAGTAGGCAATCATTTCATTCTGCTTAGCCTGGAGAAATTAGGGAAGGTTAAACTGAAGAGGTAGAATTTTTACTGTTTTCAGAGTTTCAATCAATGAAATAAAAACCAAATATATATATATATACACACATATATATATATATACACACACACACACACACACACATACACACACAAGATGTGGTACTTTTACTTGGGGATCTAATGATTTAGTTGTTAGAAAATAGAAATATAATAAAATAATTAGAACAAAATATATTACTTAAGATTACATGTGTGATTCAGACTAATAAGAGTTTAGATAAGGGAGCCGTAGCTATGAGTTAGAGTAGTCAGGGAAGCCCCATGGAAGTCATAGACCTCATGTGAAAACCTTGAAAGATGTTCAGAATCCAGTTTATTCATTCACATTTCCTAGGTAATCACTAATAAATCAGAGATGGTTATAAATATTAGTGATATAATAATGAGCAAGAATAATGAGCATGACAAGGGCCTTTCCTTTTAGTGTATTGGTGAAGACATTTGTAAACAAATTTGAAACTTTGGAAATAAATGGGTCACAACTCTTGGATAAGTCAAAAATACTTCTTTTCATCAATATGCAAAGTAACACAAACATGCTTCTTCAAAGCAGACTGAAAATTTCTTATTCTAGTCACAGCCTCTCTCATCTGGTTTCCTGCTGTCATGTGAGACAAAAGTTGGCTAAAATGGGATTCTTAATATTCCTATTGGCTCCTCCTGTAGGGACTTGACATTTTGCTGTGTGCTTATGTTCTTTGAGCAAAAGCAAGTGAAAATCTGTTTTTTATAGAAAATTTCATTTTTAAAGCATAGAATCTTTGAGTTTGTAGGCTTTCTTTCAGTTATTTAGGAATTTTTCATTTGCAAGAAAAAGAGATTTTTTTTTGGTTAGCTGAAGTGGGATTGTTATCATAATTACTAGTTGAGTGGGCAGCTGCTCCAGGGTGAGCAATCAAATCCCCACTTACAGAATTTAGTGGGAGGAACAGATAAGCTCATGAAAATAAAAGTCAAGAGTTGAAGTAGAGCCTGGACTCTGGAAAAAAAAACGCATTATTTTGGATTCAACACAATTCTTCACTCTCCTGTTCCATGATGACCTGTGATTTTCTGTGTTTACTTCTACAGTGAATTGCTGGCTTCCTTACTTTCTATTATACATTTGTCTCTACAAACTAGTTTCTTTTTCCTCTTGGCCTTCACTTGGGGATTAACTCTCATAACTTGAGCCAACTTAAATTAACTCCCATAAATTTAGATAACTGATGAATTCTCATAACTTGAGCTAATTCGGAAGTTCTCATAGATTTACTTCATGTACTCTCTGCATTCTTCTAGCTTCAGCTACTCCTGCCATTTGCCCAGATTTGTCTTTCCTCTGCTAATTCTGAAAGTGAGGATTCGATTGGCCACGTTAGAGAAATTGCCCTACTTCTTTAATTAACTATGCCTGGAAGACATGGCTTCCTAAGGCTTAGTCATTAATGTAGGTTTGGCCAGTGCAAGGATCATGATGTCTTATATACCAGGGAGAGAGACATTAAAAGGTTGAAAATTTTAGGCAGCCTTCTGATAAACAATAGTGGCTGAAGTCAAGTGAAAATAGGGCAAGGGAATTGCAATCATCTCTAAAAAGAGAAAAAAACAGATATTTCACCTTAAATTTAAATTTATAGGTAGTTTAAACTACATCAAAATAAGATAAATATTAAACATATATTTTAAGCATGTATTCATCAATTTCACCTGTTTTCTCAAAACATTGCATCGTACAATTTATCTACTTTTCCCTTCCTATGCTCTATTAATCGGTATCTTTTGTGCTTCTCTGTATGTTGTCCAACATTAAAATATAGGCTATAAAATCCTAAATTTTTCTTACATTCTTTCTCTTCCTTTTTGGCCTAAAAATTTTACCTTCATAAGAGCACTAAATTGTTTTATTTTCCAGTTGCTGAATTAGTAGAAAATATTTAAAAATATTGTATAGAGAAAATGTTAGGACAATCAGAAAAAATGTTGAATTTTTCTATAGCCAAATTCTATAAATTGTCGTAATCCCAGTGAGGTGCCTTAATATGAAATACCGTGGTTATGGGAAATTAAGATGGCAAAATGGAATTGCTCAGCTCAAGCAATCATAATACCTATGCTCTACTAATCTCCAAAAATTTTACTTTTAGGAGTTCTACACAAACTGACAATGCACAACAATTTTGATTTCTTTGCTGGAGAACAACTTATATATAATATTGTACATAGATAGATTTTGGGCTCCTGTCTCTCATAGGTGTGTGGGCTAGGAATGACAGCCACCCTCATCATGGTCCAGGTATTCCATAAGAATTGAGATACTGAGAGCCTGGATCAAAGTGATGATGTGGATTCAGGTTCTCCTTGGACATGGCTACATGTTATTACTGAAATTCCTCAACAGACCATTTCTCTTTAGCAGCCCTCCTTGGACATCCCCAAATATTTTCCTGAAGAAATATATATTTTTTATGTTATAGTTGCTTCATACTGAAATTCACAATTTGCTACTAGATAGTGAAGATGTTCTATCACTAAAGAAAGGCCTAAGTTCCGCTGATAAGGTATTTTATCCAGCTCCATGACTGTATAGGTGGATCTTCAATTGTGAACTTGAAGGTTAATGCCAGAGGTTCTTTTTTTTTTATCGTTTTTTTTTCTTTTATTGATTGTGCAATTGATGTTATATCTAAAAACTCATCATTAAACCCAATGTTATGTAGATTTTCCACTGTTTTCTTCAACAAGTTTTAGTTTTGCTTTTGCATTTTAGATTTAGGCCTATGATTTATTTATTTATTTATTTATTTTTAGTTTGGAATTTTTTTTTTTATTTCAGCTTATTATGGGGGTACAAAAGTTCAGGTTATATATATTGCCCATGTACCGCCTATCCCCCCAAGTCAGAGCTTCAAGCGTGCCCATTCCCCAGGCAGTGCGCATTGCACTCATCATGTAGTTATACCTCCATCCCCTCCCCCCCATCCCCCCCCCAGTCAGAACATTCAAGCGTGACCTGACCCTGAGATAAAGCTTCTGTTCGTCTTCTGTCAAATATCCCAGTTTTGTGATTCTAAATGTTCAAGAGTCATTTATAAGAAGATCTGGTAAGAAACCTCAAATTTTGTTTTAATTAAAGTGGAGAATGTAAATGACCTCTCCTACCACATATTATGAGATATTAAAATGTATTATAAAAAGAGAAATAGTTAAAACAGTGTGATACAGGTCTCTGATCAATTAAAACAATAGAAAACCCTGAAATAAACTAAAACGTATGCATATATACTAACCAACAATGTGATAAGGTGAATGACATTACGGAAACTTATTTAACTATTTGGGAGAAAATATTAGATCTCTACCTCACTCCTATAAGTACATTTTTAATGAATTCAATATGTAGATGTAATAAGTAACACAAAAAGAGTTCTAAAAGGACATAATGATATATTTTGGAGAAAATATTTTTCAAAGTATATTTAGAAATTGCATAAAAAATTCAACGTTTTTAATGTTTAAAACATTGTGCTTTAAACAGAAATAAAATAGGAAATACAGCAAATATCAATATTGGTAACAATAGTTCTCTCTGAATGATAGGACTACTTTTTTTTTCTTTTGGCTTATTTCTATTTTTCTACTGTTAATAAATTTTATTTAGTAATTAAAATTAATGCTAGAGAAAGAAAGCTTATACTATTTATTGTTGATTTAACATATAAAAGCATTGAAAGATCTTTCCACAAAAAAGAAAAAAAGATTATCTATTAATTCATATTCAAATTGTCATCAAGAATGTTTTCTTACAACTATCATTCATCAACTCAGTTTGTTGTAGATCTGTTTTAAACCAAAGAAATTTTCCACTGCTGCTATTTCTTTGCTGTAATACATTTTACTATAAAGTCTATGATTAAGATAATACCTAACAAATGTCTCATGATATCCAGAGTACTTCATTCGTAAGTTTCATTGCCTACAGTGTAATTTAAAATAATTCAAATAGAAGCTTTGTATCTATTGCTCAGCTTAAATTTTCATAAGGGTAAGAGTCCTTGAAAAGATATGATAAATTGTAATATCATTTTACTATTGACCCTTTCAAATTATGGTAACAGAAAGGTTTCTTATGACTTGTGCTAGAACAATTGCACAAGAGGTATTAATTGGATATCCTTTCAGTTAATGTGGTGCATTTAATGCTCTGTCTAAACTGCAAGATCCTGTGCTATTATTGGACTGTTCTTTCAACCTTTTTAAGATTTTCAATACCACAACAATCAAGAAATTAGATAACATTATCATCCAATACAAGTAAGTGGTGGTAAGTTAATCAGTATTAGGAATAGAAAAATTTTAAGATGTGAATATTTCTGTTACTCCACTAACTCCAGACAGGATATTATTTTGCTGATATGAACATACAAGTATCATTGGCAACTTCATATATTGGACAGTTTTCTTTTGGTCAAACTATATGCATCATAAGATACTTCAGGCTTATTTTTTCCCTCATCAATTTGAGCAAAAAGTCATTTGGTTTTGTAGATTTAAAAGATAATACATTAAGCACTACACTATTGCCTTTGTGCCTACGTATTCTAAGAGAGTTGTAATTATCATCACTTTGAAAAAATAGAATAAAAAATTATTTCAAAAACCCTTGTAATATTGCCAGGGTTCCAGAATTTGGCATGAATGAATATGAAAAGAATATAAACTATGTTCCTTTTAATTTTTTCTTAATTTTAATTTCAAGCAAAACCTTCTCCAGCCTGTGTTGTTCAAAAGCATTGTTATGAAATTGGCATTTCAAAGTGAACCTTCTCCAAGAAAACAGTTTTATCTTATAACCATACTCTTTTTTCCCCTGAGGAGAATTTTAAGCAGTACCTTCTATACTAACTTAATTGCATCCAGATTTTCTTTGCTACCATCCATGTCTACACGCCCTGTGGTTGTTTGCAATGTTGAGCAGAAAATACCATTTTGTTTTGTGGTCCCTAAGGCTTTCAGTTAGTTATAAATGCTGAGGGTAGTAACCTTGAGTTCTCCTATGACTGAGTATTGCCACAATCTCGATGCTTTCTTAATACATATTTATTTGTATACATTTGTAAATTTCATATTTCATACAAATTTATAAATATACAAGTTATATAACATGGCAGACTTGAAGTTCTCTCAACGGAAAATCTTCCTAATGTAAGACCTGGAAATGGAAAAGCATTTTTGTTTTGTTTGTTTTCCTTTTTTACATATTATAAGAATAGAGTTCATGAACCTGATGGTACTCTATTTGAATGCAAACAACAGAAAATGTGTCTAAGTGGCTTTTTAAAATGGAGGTTATTTCCCACATAGAACAAAATGTATAGACTCAGAAAGACCAGAAACTCCATAAAGACACATACACATGCATATGAGAAAACCTTGAGTAGGGTTTAATTGTTCCCCTCAGCCCAGATGGTGATGAATTCTTTTTGTGTAGCAGCTGTTCTTACACATGGCTAACCTGGACTTACAGAAGAACAAAAATTGCTACTTAACTGCAGGATGATAGAGCTAAGGGGAAGCTATTGTAGACATAAAACTCACATCTGTCAATAGGTAGGGGATTGAAGGGAATGAGAAAATACTTAAATGCTTTCTTAGCATTTACATTTGTTTGAACATTAGTAAAATATCACTCCTTATAAAGTAAAGAAGTATGTTTATTAGACACAATGGGCAGAGGAGTGCATAGAGGCACCAAGAGTCTATTCCTAGACATCAGTCTTGTGTACCAGTTATTCTCTGCGAAGAGGAGCTGGCTGGTGATAGGTACAATTTAAGTGTTAGCAACTGGGATAGTCCATAGAAGGCCAAAAGGTTAAGTTGGGGGGATCTAATTTAGCAGAAAGTTCCTGCTTATCAGTTCTTCATCCTGTCTCCTCTCTCTTCCCACCCCATTTCCAGCATCCAGTCTGTACCACTTTGGTCCATCTTCCCAAGGTTATTAGAGCAAAAGCTGCAAGTTTTATTTTTCTGCTTTATCTATTATTTAGAGACGTTGATTAGAAGCAGGCTTCTAATTATTATTTGCTCACCTATTTATCTTGTTTGTGAGACAATATTTAGTAACACCAGTATCTAAATCGTTTTTGTTGTCGGATCAGTAATGCTTTCTTGTTATGGTACTTGCAGTTCATAAGCAAACGACTTTGTTTCCCTTTCCCGATTGCTGAGGAAGCAAATGTCACAAAGACAGCTTCAAGAAATTCCCCTTGCATCTTTTAGTGATGATGCTTTTTAAAAAGTTTTTGGTATTGATGCTGTTGGTAACATTTACTGGTTTATGTTTTAATTCATATTTATCCTTCTTATTCATGGATATTAGCAAAATAAAAATTTGTTGAGGCTGTATATATAAGAAATTTACTTTTATTTGTGCTTCAAATGTGAAATATATCTGGTCTGATCTTTTAAAAAATTCCAGACAATATTAAGAAAACGGGATAAGTTATAAATTGTCACCTAGGATTAACTAAAATAAAGTATTCTATACTTTGAAGTCTGGGTTTTTGGAGTCCAAACTGCTATCGCCATGGAATAGTAAAAAATGCGTGGAGAATTCAAGGACTATAGGTTGGGACTTAGATGTTTCTAATACCAATGACAGCTTAACACAAGGAATGGCAAAATTAACTTAATACATTCTTAGGTTCTACTTACAATCTTCATGTTACTATGAAGCTCCCATAATATTTTAATATATTTAATATCTCACACTTAACAGACTTTAATATGATTAAATATTCACTTCATATTGTATATTCAATTTATTTTTTTCTATGATGAATAATGCCTAAATGAATATATTCTTATAAATAGGTCTTTTTCTTTTCTATCTGAATTTTTCTTTGGAGGGCATTTTCAGAAGTAGAAGCATTTCCAAACAGCATAAACTTTGCTTTAAGCTCCTTAAGTGCATTTCCACATTGCCATTCAAAAGGAATTGCCTGTAGTAATAAACATAATTTCACTGTACCTTCTTTAGCACTGCACTCCACCATTTTAATGGACTTTCTGTATTTTACATTAATTGAATCAAATCAATAGATAAGTATCAAATGTCTGCAAATTGGGAAGAGCATCTTCACATTTACAGCTTATCAGATATCTCATAATTAAGAGGTTTCTTCTGCAAGGCCCTCATTAAGTGCCTGTTTGTTGTTCTCTACTGTATTCACATGATACCTGCCACATAAGAAGGTATTTCTCAATCATTCTGTGGTTATGATTTTCTTTGAAAACCTAATGAAAGGTATGAATAATTTCTTAGAATCATGGTCACATTTACAGACACACACAATGCACACACACATAAAATTGAATGTAATTTCAAGAAATTCATGGATGACCTCGTGTCCATTCGCTTTAACATCCTTAACAAAGACAATGGGCTATTGGTAAGTTAAGAGTAAAGGAGAGGATAAAACAGAAAGGTCGATAGCTCTGAAGTGTCTGCAGAGGATGAAACGAGCAGTGAGGTTATTAATACCATTAAGTCAGTCTGAGGATTTTCCTGCATTTTCTGGTGGAGATCAGGGCATCTAGAGAGGGAAGAAGAGCTGCTGAAAATAAGCAAAGTTCCTTAAATTCTGGATTTTGCGCCAGACTATGCCAATGAGATGGTAATGTATTCATGGTTTCATCTCACATATTTTCTTCTCATTATATTGTTTTAATTTGCAGAACTTTTGGACCATTCCTAATAGTTATTCAAAAATATTTTCAAGTTCAAAGAAACATAAGGTGTCATAGTTTTGTAAGTGAATCAATCTTACTGTCTAAGAAAATCTCAATCTACTATTTGCCTTAATAGCAAGCAAAAGATACTACATGAAGTAAATGACTGAATTTAGGAAAAAAGAAACCATGTTAATGTTTCCAATATTTTTACCAGATAATGTTTCATTTATGTTCTTAACAAGCAAGCTTTAAAACCCAGGTTTTTATTGTATTTAAGTTGGTAACTCTATGTGGTGCAATTATTTATGTTGTTGTTATCTTTCTTGTAGAATTGTCAGGGCAAGAAGAGAGGAAAATCCATCAAATGTGTGCTGCAGTCAATTGAAAGAATATTTTACAATCACAGTGTACTAAAGATTTTCTTGGGAATTGCATGGTCATGACCACATGTGAATAATGATTATGTTTTCAATACCCACAGCACCAAGAGTCCTGTCAAACAAATAGTTACTAGGTTAATTTTCCCATAAAGACATTGCACTAACAGTAAAAACTTTACAGTTTAGCTGTACACACTGCAGGGTGGATGTATGATTATTAAAGGTCAACCCAAGGCAAGGAACTTTGCAAATTAAAAAAGAAGCTATTTTAAAAATGTCTATCAGTAACAGTACATAAAACCCACCTCCTCAGGGCTTTTTAAGAGCAATCTCTGAACATGAGAGTCAAAAAGGTGATCTGAAAAAGTGACAAATACCTTGTGATATTTACTTTTTAAGCTCTCCTCAATCAATACTATACTAAGGTACAACTGTAATACGATTTTCTATCTGTTCCTTAAGCCCAAAGTAAATTACTAGCAAACAGAAAAGGAAACAGTTAGCCCTATATACAATTAATAACAATTACATAATATGTGACAACTGGTAACCTGGCAAAGGCAGAAGAGAGATAAAAATTAAAAAGCAGAATAGAATTGCTAATCTATACAATGCAATCTATGGCTGCTTAAATGGTCATGTGAAATCAGCAAGACAATGTGTTCAGTGTCCTCATTCTGAGGATGCATTGAAGGGCATAAAACATTTTAGAACTGTTTTAACTCAACACAAACAAAATACAAAAAATGTATGGGCACTATAGTGCATACTCCTCAGATATTTGCAAAATTTTGCTTATGTAGAATATCTCAGCATTCCATATTGATGAAACACTACTGTATTTACAAATAAAAGTGTGTTATTTAAAAAAAATTAAAGCATTGGAGAATGATTAGCTAAATCATATTTAGCCAATGTAGTCAATCAATAGAATATAACATTGACATTAAAATAGAATTTAAGAATCTATGAAGCAGAATGGTAAATAAATATTACAAAATACAAAATATCCACTATAACTATAGCTCTGCATAATGTGTGTACACATACACATATCTATGGTGCTACAATGATGAGATAATGGATATATTTCTCCCAAATATTTATTTAATATTGTCAAAATAATACTTTCATAATAAATAATATTCAGCATGGTGTTGTATGTAGCACTAATAATACAGAGGGTATTTGAATTCATTTAGTGATTTACTTATTTATTCCACAAAATTTCTTAAGGCCTTCTATATAACTACTTGAACTTTATTAAAATGTACCTAAAGTAAAAGGCATCTTAATGACTTCTTGAGGCTCCTCCAATAACTGCCATGTTATCAGAAAAAGACCTCAAAATCTGATAAAAGTGAGACTGCAGTGTGAGAGAGGCTGGATACACACAAAATAGGAGCTCTCCTTGGAGCAGCACGTTCTCACTATAGATAATGTTGGGTCCAGCTTCAGTCCTATTTATGAAAAAATTTGCCAATATTCTGTGAAATTCAAGTTCCAAATCTGTTTATGCATGATATGATTGAGTAAATTATACTGGCATATTATGAAAAACAATTAGCTCTGTGCATCCAACCATAAAAAAAATTCACTGACAAATCAAGAGTGTGTCAGTCAGGAAAAAAAAAAAAAAAAAAAAAAAAAACTTACGCCCTATTCAAAGTAGGATTTCCAATAGCTGTGGTGTTCTTAGATGTCTTTTTCTGAGAGAGGTGGTCCATCAGCAGAATATTTGAGAGTTTTTAATGTCACCGCTCTCTACTCTCCATGAAGAATTTCTAGTTCACCACCATCTTCTGGCTGCAAAGGGAGCTCCAAGTTAAAGACACATAATCAAAGGACAAATAACCGTTGAGAGATTTATGTTAACTAGACTGTCAGTGAGCATTTGAAGAAAAGACAGGAAGGACAAGTGTAAAATCATGCATCTAATGTCTACTTTTCAAATTTTTATTCATTAAATATTTCAAACCTAGAGAAAAAAATAAATTTATGAAAAATACTCATGTATCTACTGACCTCCATGATTTGAGATGTTAACATTTTGCTTTGTTTCTTATATTATTTAAAAACTAAAAAGCAGCCCATGCTCCACACCTCCATCCTTTATTGTCCTGCTTTCCCCACATGTAACCAAGTCTCTGATGTTGGTGATTATTGCTCACATGCAAGACTTTCTATTTTATACCCAGTCATGATATATACTATTATTTTACGCTTTATCAATGAACATAAATGGTATCATTTTGCATTTCATTTTTAGTTTACTCAGCATTATATTTTTGACATTTAATACATGTTGCTATATGGAAAAAATACTTGATTTTAATTACTATAGAGTATTTTATAGTATGAAAAATAAAAGAGTTTATATACTAATCCATTTTTTCACTATCACAAACAATGTTGCAATGGTATCTTAAGCATTTTTACATGAGTGACCTGAATGGGGACAAAAGCATATTAAAGGAGAAAGTTTAGTGAGTGAGGATGGAAATCAGAGAGGAAGTAGACAGGAAATGGAGAAGGTCTGAGGATTCCAGGTCCCTTGTCCCATCCCAATCACTTAGTTTGATTCTACCTTGGAAAAGAGGTTCAGCAAGCAGAAGCTAAGTGGGTTGGAGCAGAGCCGAGGAAATATGAACCTTTTCTCTCTAGTCATGAAACACAGCTTCAGAGGTACAGTGAGGATTGAAAAGAAGGTTAAAACATTTGGTAAGCCATGGCTTTTGTAGCTATGGCAACATTAAATCCTAATGATTAAAACAGGATTCTCAGCATTGTCTAAAATGATGCATTTCCTCAATGAGGCCCAATTATTCACCCTACCTTGATCCCCAGCCCTTTGCTGTGTACTTTATAGTACACTCACCCAAAATTGGAATACACCTCCCACCCAGACTTTGGGCTCAGCCAAATGACAGATTTTGTTCCATATGATACTAGCAAATGGGTTTCAAGTGGTAGCTTGAAAAGCAATTGTACAATTGACCTTGCTCCCTTGGGATTTTGTCACTGCCATGAGAAGGTCCTGTTTGGTCTACCTACTTGTCCAAGGAGAATGACACATGTGGCACAGACTCATGTGGTGATGAGCCACACCAGCTACCACAGCCTCCTAACAAACCAACAGTTCTATGGAAATAAATCACTGTTGTGCTTTTATAAACCACTGAATTTGGGGGCTGTTGTTACATAGCATTATAGTTAGCTGCTTCTGTCCATAGATTGGAAAATTTGCTATTGTAAATGTAAAGATGGAAAGATGTCAATTTTCTCCAAATTAATCTCTAATTTCAGTGCATTTTTAAATGAGAGTCCTAACAAGTTTTTGCTTATATTTGCCTTTTTAAAAATTAAAAGGATTATTCTGAAAACTTATAAAGAAATGTTAAAGGTAAGATATTCAAGGCAATTTGAAAAAGAACATGGTATAAGAACCCATGCCATCAGATAACAAGAATTATTATAAATATCTAATAATTAAAGTAGTAAAAAGAATAGGCAAAATGATCAACAGGATAGAAATGAGATTCCAGAAATAGACCCATACATGTATTGTCACTTAATTTATGACAAGGTGTTGGTGAAATGTACAGAGAAGAGAATAATCTTTCAACAAATAGTGCTGGGACAATTGGATATCCATATGGAAAACAATCTTGGCTTCTATATCACCCTATACAAAATAATTAGATTTCAGATGGATTGAAGATCTAGGTGGGGAATAAAAACAGCAACAACAAAAAATTTAGAGTAAAACATAAAAGCAGCTCTTCATGAATATAAGCAAAGATTTCTTGAACAAGAGTCAAAAAGCACTAATCAAAGAAGAGAATGATAGATTTAGTTACATTAAAATTAAGAAGTTCTATTTATCAAAAGACATATTAACAGAGTAAAAAGGCAAACACAGAGTGTGACAAAATGTTTGCACACATTAAATGAGGTCATAAGGGTGAGGTTTTAATTTTTAGTACTGGTGTCCTTATAAGACAAAGAGAAGATATCAGAGAGCCTCTCTCTCTCTCTCCCCCATGCCCCCGCAAAGAAAAAGGCCATGTGAAGACAGAACAAGAAGATGGCCACCTACAAACCAGAAAGGAGGGCTCCCCTGAAACCAAGTATGCTGGCACCTTGATCTCAGACTTATAGCATCTAGAACTGTGAGAAAACAAATTTCTATTGTTTAAGTCACCAAGTCTGTGATATTTTGTTATGGCAGCCAAGCAGACTAATACAGTGATTCTCAAACTTTAGCTACAATATTCGATGTTACCTGGAAGACATACAAAAGTGTAGAATGTTGGAATCCACCTCTGCAATTTCTGATTCAGTAGATCTTCTTATAAAGGACCTTCACAGCAAGTTCCCAAATGATGCTGCTGCTGGTCCTGGCACCACACTTTGAGACTCGCTGCTCTAGGTGATTCGTCTAGGCCATGGCTTTAAATACCAACTGTGATGGTTATTTTTAATGTTTCAACTTAACTGGCCCACGGGATGACCAGACATCTAGTTACAAATTGTTTCTGGATTAATCTGTGAGGATAGTTCCAGAAGGGATTAGCATTTGAGTTGGTGAACCTAAGTAAAGCAAATTTCCCTCCCCAATGTGGGTAGACATTATCCAACCCATTGAGGGCATGAATAGAACAAAAAGGTGGAAGAAGATTAACTCTCTCTCTGGGCCTGACTGCTTGAGCTGAGGTATCAGTCTTCTCCTGCCCTTCGACTGGGACTTACAACATTGTTGCTTCTGGTTCTCAGGTGATACCAGATAAATTACATGTTTACCAAATACACTGGTGGGACAGGCATAGGATAAACATTCCTATTCCAAAAGGGAGAAATTGAAAGAAAGAAAGGGCTGGCAGTTCCCAAGAAATTCAGAATGTAGCAAAGCTAATTCCATTTGATTTTCAGGCTCAAGAATAATTCTCTTTGGCTTAATGCTCTGCCTTCTGGGCCTACTGGTGAAGCAACATTGCCCCTCAGCCCTGGGTGGCAACCTCAGCTCTGAGGCACCGAGCAGTGCCAGCCAACAGAGGAAGAAATATCCTTGTCTCCTAGACCTGTATGCTCTGGGCCCATGTGGGGAGTGGAAGGTCTGTCAATGTCTGAATCACCCTTGGGGTCATTCTTCCCTTTTCTGGTAGGATAATGCATGTTCTCAGCCAAATAGCTCTATTGTCCTGTCTTGTAGAATCCCAGAAGTCCAACAGCCTTCCTTCATTTTGTCCCATCTCTGTTCCCTTTAGTCCAAGCTGGCAGTGTTTTTGCTGATATAACTCAATCTCTATTCTGGCTTTTGCTGAGACATCTGCTTAGATCCATAAGTCATACCCCTAATCTCTTTATCACATGGTTTTCCAGCCACACCCTTTGTGTTATCTCCAGAATATGCTGTCTCTCTCTCTCTCTTTGTTTTTTTTTTTTTTTTGAAATATGGATAAGCTGAGAATTTTCCAAATCTTCAAGTTTTGTTCCTTTTTCCTTAACAATTTTTTCAATTTATCTCTCTCCTCTTGCATTTTACTATAAGCAGCAAATAGAAACCAGGACACATCCTCAACTTATTTGCTTAGAAATCTCCTTAGCTAACATCCAAATTCATCCCTATTAACTTCTACTTTCCACCAAACACTAACACAATTTAGCTAAGATCTTTGCCACTTTATAATAAGAATCATATTTTCTGCAATTTCCAATTACATGTCCCTCATTTCTGTGTGAGACTGCACCCCAATCACTTTTAATGTCCATATTCCCACAAACAATCTCTTCAAGGCAATGCAGGCTTCTTCTAGCCTATGCCTCAAAATGCTTTCAGTCTTTACCCATTACCAAGTTACAAAACCACTTGTGTTTTACAAACCACAGTTTTTAGTTATCTGCAACAGCAGCATCCCATTTCATGGTTCTGAAATCTGTATAGTCAGAGTTCTCCAGAGAAACAGAACTAATAGGACACATGTGTATATAGAAAGAGATTTATTTTAAGGAATTGGCTCAGGAGATTATGGAGGCTGGCATGTTCATAATTTGCAGGGTGAGCCAGCACACTGGAGATGCAGAAAAGAGCCAGTGTTCCTGTTCATGTCTAAAGGCCGTCTGCTGCAGAATTGCCTCTTGCTCAGGGGAGATGAGTCTTTTGATCAATTAAGGCTTTTGACTGACTGGATGAGGGTCGCACACATTATGGAGGGCAATCTGCTTTACTTAAAGTCAACCAATTTAATTGTTAATCTCATCCATAAACCCCTCACAGAAGCATCCAGAATAATCTTTGCCCAAATATCTGGGCACTATGCCCAGGCAAGTTGACACATAAAATTAGCCATTGCAATGTACAAATATTTACATCAAAATAAGGAAAAAATACTAGTCATTGTTACAGTCTTTGTTTTTGCAACTGATTATGGGATTGTACTTGGTATTTATAACTATATTCTCCTACTACCTATCACACTAATCAAATAAAAGTCTTTGGGGTAGAGAGGGAGTATGCTGAATAACAGGTATTTTTAAGATGTTCTCCAGGTTATTCCAATGTATAAGCAGGTTTGAGAACCACTGAGTGAGAAAATACTTACGGCATAGCTGTTAACTGTTGCCACTGATTTTTGCCTTTACTTAGGAGTAGGGAGAATATGGTTAAAAAAAAATTAGAAAGACTCCCTTAATTAGAAGTAGAGTTTTTTATTATTGCAAGAAGTGGGGAGGATACGGCATTTTGAACAGGGTTACTTGAAGACATAGATTATTATTAAGGGTAGGAGGCAGGACACTTGAACCTGAAACTTGAAATGAAGAAAATGCCCACTGAAAAATCCCTTTCCTTGGGAATAGTCTTCTGAGACCCAAGAGAAAGTCCAGGTAGACGAATATTTAATAGCTTCTCTCCTACAGTCAGTCATTTTTTGAAACTATGCTATTTCTTCAGTCAGAAATTTATGTGTGCCTGCAGGGTCAACGTTAATTCTGGCAAAGGAAAGGGTAGTCTGTTTAATCCTAGCCCCTTTCTGGCTCCAAGAAATGAAGGATTCCAGGCAGTGTGTACTGTAGACTATGTCTTGGACCTCCTCATGGTGACTGGGAGAACCAGAGGTCCTTGAGAAAGATACATGAAGCTAGAAGTGAGCCCACCTTTTTGAGAAAGAAAGAAAGGAGAGATGGAGTAAAAGTAATATGAAGCCTGTCTATTATTCCAGTCTATAGGACAGTTATTGTCCCTTAGAAGGGGGAATGAAAGGGCACCGTGTGTACATGAGTTATGTACATTTTAAGTTTTTTTTTTTTTTTTTTTTTTGCAATTTTTTTTTTTATTTCATCTTATTGTTATGGGGGATACAGAATTGCAGGTTGCATACGTTGCCCATGTACCGCCTTTCCCCCCAAGTCAGAGCTCCAGGCGTGTCTGTTCCCCAGATAGTGTGCGTTGCACCCATCATGTAGGTATATATCCCTCCCTTCCCCATCCCCCCTTCCCGAGTCAGTACCTTCAAGCGTTACCATTCCCCAAACGGTGCACAATGCACTCATTGTGTAGACATACACCCATCCCCTCCCCCACCCCCCACCTCAGTCTGATATCCGATTGGTGTTGTTCCCAGATGTGTATTTAGGTGATGATCAGGGAAACCAATTTTCTGGTGAGTACATGTGATGCTTGTTTTTCCATTCTTGGGATACTTCACTTAATATAATGGGTTCCAACTTTCTCCAGGAGAACCATAGAGATGTCGTATCTTCATTATTTCTTATAGCTGAGTAATATTCCATGGTATACATATACCACAGCTTACTAATCCAATCATGTATTGATGGGCATTTGGGTTGTTTCCCCATCTTTGCTATTGTGAATTGTGCTGCTATAAACATTCGGGTACATGTGTCTTTGTTACAAATGTTTTTATCCATAAAACTAAATAAAATGAATCAGATATTAATTTTAAAATGATATTACGTCCAAAAGACATATATCCCATGCACTTTATTAGGTTGGTTTACGTTTACACATTTCTTTTTTAATAAAGAGTTAACCTGATGCATTTAACACCATGCCATCAATGAATCAAGCTCATGCATTGTTCTCAATGAGTTATTAATTCTGAAAGTACATTCCATAGAATGGGCAAGCAAAGAATATGTCTTTTCCTACTTTCCCTCTTTCCATTTCTTCTTTCTGTAAAAAAATCTGAATTATATTTAATTCAAAAGTGACATTATTTACATAAGAAGTCTTCAGAGAAGATATGTCTAACAATTAAATGCACTTAACTTACACCTATAGATTTTTAATACAAAATTATTTCACCAAACATGTGTGACTGCCTTATTTTCATCATTCATAAAATTAAGTCCACATATACCCTAAGGCATCTGAAAATAACCTTTTCCCTTCAACACTGAAAGATACTTTTTCATTGTTGTTTATTGCTGTTAATCCAACTAGAGCTGTGAAAATGCTCAACGCATATTAAAATTTTTCATGATGGGTTTTAATACCATCCAACAAATTAAATTTTAGAAGAAGTTATTTTTCTCCATAATGATCTACCATTGTGCTTTGTTATTTTAATTTATTTAGAGGCAAATTATTAACCTGTCTTGAAAGAAATTGTGTTGTTTCTTTAGTGGCAAATTATTCTCTTGTGCAAGTATTCATGGGAGAGTTCTTCAGCAGCAATAAAGTTATTAATAGCACCTTATGATTCTTATCCCATAGTCATAGTAACTGTCTGATGATGCTACTCTTGGGCATGGAAGATTATTATGTGATTATAAAGTCCCAGTTGCTTCGATAAGAATGACTAACTCAAGACATCAGTTTATCACTCATCTGTCAGCGATTATATGATACTCACTTCAGTATTTTAGTTTCTGATAGACATAAATATCCTCTGGAAATCTTAACTCTTTATTTCAGTCTTTGATAAATACTCTCCACATTTTTACATTGGATTAATATGACACTCTTCTCACTAATATTTTAATGTCCATTTTATTAAGTTTTCATGAACTTTCATTTCATTTCCAACATTATTGGAGATGCTCTAGGAGCTATAAAATATGAGTTACATCTAGGGAAAACATAGCTAGTCATTTTTCACTGAAATTTATATGGCCTCTAAGTTACAGAGATTGATAGCCTTTCATACTCTTCCACTTCAGGGAAGTTTTAGATCCACTGATGCATCCCTTGTTTATAATTCAATACATGAAAAATTTTCTGAATTTATCTGTGAATCATAGGCAAATTTGGAAAGCAAAAGACCATCTTTATGCTGGGAATCTCTAAAAGCATCACCTTACCAAGCAAAAATAATATCAATTTAGAGATCTGGGCATTTTAACAACTCTTCATACAAATATAAATTCTCCATTGGTAGTGACAATTTTAACATTTGTGATTAAGTTCTTAAATTATTTCCTTTTTACATCATGTCATGTCTTTTCAAAGACTTGACTTATGTGGGCTGGAGAGCAAATTAAGAATCTAACTTCTTAGTGAGCATATATTAATATTTGATTAGATATTATACCATGATAACATAAGACATCTTAGACTGATGGTGCTCTTTGAAGCTATGAAAAAAAAATAAGGTTAGAAAGAGAAGACTGAGAATTTTGCATTCAAAGTTCCCCTACAAGAAAATATTGCCAAAAACTGGCCTTTTTTTTTTCATTTTACTTTCTCCTTTATGGGTTGTAAAAATACCTTCCTGTAAACAATACAGCTTTTCCAAGTTCAGTGCAAACATGGTCTGTTAAGAAAAGATGGACTGGAAGTCTGGGAAATACATGTGGTGACAGGAAGAAAAACCTGCCAATTTCCTGGCCAATAGAGGATGAAGTATGAGCCTATTCTCTGCATTAAAAAGATAATATTTAAGCCAGGCAAATTGGGCTGGGCTGACCTTCTCTGAGGTGGTCATAAAACTTGTCTCCTTCTGACACATTCTGTAGTGTACATTGACATGTCATATTATTCCTAGAACACAGCACAAACATTTGGCAGGCTTAAATTCACCTTTATGTGATCTAGGAAGTTGGAGCCTTGTCTATGTTTGAGAAGAAACTCTTTCTATCATTAGCCATTTTCAAAGATAGTGATCTGTGTTCCATACAGTAGTGAGTGTCTGAGGGTAATACTGTAATATCTTAGATTCATCCTCATAAATTATTACCCCAGGAGAAGAAAAGGGGAAACCAAAGGCAAAAAAAAAAAATAGTAAAAATAGAAAGAACAGCAAATAAGAGAGACAGAGATTATGATTAAACATAAGGTGGAGATGGGCATAGTAAAAAGGTGACTCTGAGACAATGTAGAGAGAAACCTATTGGGAGACAGACTGAAAATACAGTCATATAACTTGTAAGCAAAAGACCATCTTCACCATGGGAACCTCTAGGGATATCAGCATACCAAGCAAAATAGTATCAATTTAGGGCATTTGGTAGTCTAAGGTAGTCTAAAGTCTATTAAATTAAAAAGGATCAAAACCCTACTTTTTTTTAAAGTTTCAATAAATTGAAGTAAAATTGTACAACTCTTTTAAACCTTCACTCTGATGACAACATGTTAATCAACACAACTTGGGAGTGTAGTGAGGGGTCCTTGAAGCAGGGCCAAGAGCCATTCATTCTAGTGAACTGACAAGTTAATCAATACTGCAAGAATTCAGATTTTTCAAATAGTATCCTGCTTCATCAGTACTCTTTGGGAGGAGGAGGTTAAACCATGTTACCATTTTTTATTTTGTGGACCAGAGTGTTATCCTGAACTGCAGGTCAAGTTGCCTGAGAAACAGACTCTTTGATGGAGATTAGCTATAGAAAGCTTATTCTGAAGGCTCTTGGGATAAACACATGTGAAAGAGAAGAAAAGGATAGCGAAGGCAGCAGGACTAGGCAGAGGGAGAAGTAAACTCTGAAGCAATCTTAAAATAAGCCTCAGCGGTCGCAGGGCGCTCTGAAGCTTAGACGATCCTTCAGAGTTGACTTGAATTGCGGCGAGGGGGCCAAGAATTTTACACCCTCCCCTCAATCAGTTGTTGGATGCAAGCTGTCCAGGGGAGGAGGGCATAACTTGAGCAAAGTGAATCATCCCAGCTGAGGAAATCCCACAGGGGACTGTTTCCTGAGGGCTGTTGCTGGTAGTGTTCTCAGAAGACAGGGTGGAGGTTGGTAATTAAATCCTTTATTCCTAAAGTGGATTCTGGGTAACATATCAAATCATCTACCAGATCCAGAATATGAAATATTATTAAGAAATAATTTCATGAGAGTGCAGATTTATTACACAAGTTCTCTGCAGGAATTTCAATCACATTGACATATGTAAAATAACATATTTAATGTTGCTTCAGCTTGAAATGGTGTTAGAAGGCAACATCAATTAGTATGAATTTGACTGCAAGTAACAAAGCACCCAACTCAAACTGGCTCAAAAATTAGGGAAATATATTGACTTTCCGTAACTGGAAACACAGATATAGAGTGGAGTTTAGGACTAATTTAAAGTAATAGCCTGATTTCATTTCCCTATGCTTATTTTGGCTCGATTTGGCAATTGTTTATGAATCTCTGTAGAAATCTTGGCCTCAAATCTACCCATAATATTATCCCGTTGGAGACTGTCTCTTACTGAAGCGTATGGTCCATAGCGAGGAGTTTGGATTTGAATTTTATGTTCAGCACAATGAGAGTCAGAAGCAGCAATCTGTAAAAATTATCCTAAGAATTATGATTTTTACCAGTCTTCTATTTGAGAAAATGACACTTAAAAGCAATAACAAAAAAAGAAGGAAAAAATCAAAATAATTTTAATAAAGAAAGAAAAAATGGCATGTTGCTAGTGTTCTGAAAGTAGGCTTATTAGAAGTAGGGATAAACATGGAGAGTGACACTTCTGTCACAGACCATGTGGATATTAGACCAAATGCAGCTGTTAGTATAGTGATATCTCTTGTTGTCAGTGAGGAAGAGATGGGGGTAGGGAAGTCTCTTGTAGAGAGGATTCCTAAGATTTGCCCTTGCTTTCTGTAAGAGGGAAAGGGACAGGAGTTCTCTCATTAGGGACCCTGTGTAACACATGACCTCTGACACAAGAAATTTGTGAAGGACCAGAGACTGGGCAGTGCCTCCTCATTATGGTAAGATAACTGAGTTAAAAGGAGACCCAAAGAGTCTCCCAGTGCAGAGAGGACCAGGATAAGCTCTGTTTTATGGAGGAGCCGCTGCATCACTATGGAGTTCACCTGGTGGACGGATTTTTCTCCTGTGGTCATGACTCCTTTGGGTGGCATCTTCATGCTGGGCACCAAACCCTGGGTTCCCACATGATCACAGCCTGATTTCTCCCCTTCCTTGAGAATCTGTTCATAGAGAGGTTTCCTGTCATTCTCTCAGGCTTCTGCCAAATGTCACACTTGGAACATCTGGGACATAATTGGTACATAAGAATACACATTAAAATGTTCACGCTTAAATTTTTCCTCAATTAATATTTGTCCTAAGTTTGTTTAAAAAAAAAAAAACTAAGAAGGTTTCTGTCAGCACTTTCAACCTATTTAGCGTGAGCTTTTCTTTCACGGAAAACAAGCTGGCATTGATAATTGCCAGAGATAATTTTCAATTTTTCAAGAAAATTTTTGACTTATATAAATGTCCAACCCTTCACATTTGTGGCTAATCTATTCATCTGCTTTGGAAATGTTCTCTTTGATAAATTTTCTCTAAATTGAATATTTGGTGAAAAATCATTTCCTTTTCTCAATGTGGTTCAGAAAGGACTGGGCATTTTTCCTGGAATCTTTCTTCTCATTTTCTAATTTTTTTATTTTTCTGACTACAATGAAGTTTTCTCACTTTGATAACTTTAATAATGATCTCAAAGTGTATCAATTATGTTATCTTTCAGCTGATTTAGTGTACATTTTGCTTTGTTTTTCTGTAAGAGATTTTTAAGCAAGTATATTTGTTTCCTGTTGCTGCTATAAGAAATTATCGCTATTTCTTAGTTTAGTGGCTTAAAGCAACTCAGATTTATGACCTTGTAGTTCTGAACATCAGTTTCATTGGGCTAACATCAACATATCAGCAGGGCTGCATTCTTTCTGAGTCTCAAGGGGAGAGAATCCATTTCTTGTTTTTGTTCAGCTTTTAGAGTCTGCCCACATTTCTTGACTTGTGACCACATCACTAACTTCTGCTTCTGTGGTCACATTTCCTTCTCTGATTCTGACCTTCCGCCCTTCCTCTTATAACAACGCTGTGATTACATTGGATCCATCCAAACAATCCAGGATAATCTCCCCATCTCAAGATCCTCAATTTACGCATTATCTGCAAAGTCCCTTTATCCATGTGAGGCAACATATTCACAGGTTCTGGGGGATTAGGATATGGATGTATTTTGCAGGGGTGGAGCAATAGCTCTCAGCCTACCACAGTAAGTATTTTACTCAGCCTCATCAGTCAGTTTCTTCAAAATGTATTCTAAGACATGTCTATATTCTCATGCATTTGTTATATTGGACTCCACATTCCCATCACCCATGGTGTCTTCTCCAAGAACTGTAAGTGTTCACTCAAACACTTGATCTGGCTTTGCCTTTTTGAACTTGTTCAGTACCACTTTAAGTTCACTCTGTCTTATTTTCTATCCTCTCTTTCTTGTGAAGACAGTTTTATCTGTCCCTGAAGATCAGAATTTTCATCCAAAGTATTTTTTAGTGCTCACTGAAGCTGTTATTTATTCTTGTGATGTATTTTGAAGACTGTTTTGGTTGCAGCTTCCTTGAAATTGGAAGTGTTTTGATGCATCTTTTAAAGAATGAATGTTTGTTACATTTGCTGTTAACACAACTTGTTCTAATAATTTAGATTTTTCTGTTATTAATCTTTTCTCTAAAAGTCTATGTTGTAAGTCCAGGTAAAGAACTTTCCAGGTCTTTATCTGTTGCTTACAGTTTGTTTTTTGTTTTTACTTTTTAATTTATGCTAATGTTTTCTCAAGTTTGACTTACAATAACATTGACTCACTGATTCAAAACCTCCAAATAATTCTATATGCATCTTAAGCATCTTTTCTTGTCAGAAGGGCAGAAATTCCAAGGTTAGTTCTCTGTTTCTAATTGCAGGGTTAGAAAAGTAGGGTTCTAATGATTAAAAATCCTATAACCAGCCAGTCAGGGTGGTGCATGCCTATAGTCCCATGCTGAGGCAGGAGGATTGCTTGAGCCCAGGCATTCAAGACCAGCCTGGGTAACATAGCAAGACCCTGTCTCTGAAATAAATAAATAAATAAATAAAATTTAAAACAAACTCTATTTTCTACTATAACTTAAACTGACACCATCTCCCACAACAATCCATGGGGATCTGGGCCTGATCTAAGGTTTTCTATAAACACTGTCTCGGCCTGACTCAGTATCTTTGAGAACAGAGCAACACAAAATATCACAGCTATTGGTGGACCCTCTATGGACCCAGATTGCCTTGGCTGAGCTTCATCACATTGCCAGGCCACCAGAGAACCCTATGGGCTACCTTCGACTCACACTTGTGCCTGCCAACCAGGCCAGACCTCAATGGGGTTTGGGTAGGTGGGGGGTGAGGATGGTAGAAGGGAGGCTCCCAACCTCACTCCCATGGTAATAAACACATTCAGGCAGAACACATCATGGCCTTGGAATGTCCAGAAGCTAAAGGTCGTGGCCTGTGTCTCTGGCCAATCCAGCCCTGCTTAGAGCCCAAAGAACTCAAGGAATCAATGTGGTGTTGTACTTATAACCAATTTGAGAGTCACTGGTTTGGAAGCTTCATGGGAGAGGAATTGCAGGCCCCCAATCCTGGTCAATGTTCCATCTTCTCTTGAATAAATTGTTCATTCTGTGGCCCTGGGGTCTCATCCCACCCACAAAGCTCACAGAGAACTTGCAGCCCTCAATCCCACTCCCAGTTTGTTTTTGGTGTATCTTCAATTTACATGGGGGTGGTGCAGGATGGGAGGGCCTCTGCAACGTGTTTCAATAAGTGCTGTGCTGGAGCAAGCTTGTGCCAGCTGCTAAGAACCAATTGTGTACATCTCTTCCTAAATCCACATTGGACCTCCTATGACCTGAAATCATTCATAGTGGGAGCATTTCACCCAATTGGTGAGCATTACAAACTAAGGGGTTTTTTTTTGTTTGTTTTTTTGTTTTTGTTTTTTTCTTTCTGGCTAACTAGTTAGTAATCATTTACAAGCACATCACTGCCTCAAAACTTCTAAGTCTCAGCTATGTCCTTCAGCTGTCCCCAAGCTTGGTGCCCTCCCTCATGCCTTTGCTCTGTCCACCACAGTCATCACCATGGCCAGCCCAAGGCCGACCCACAGATTTTTGTTTCATGGCTTCCTCTTACTTCTCCTGTGGAGAGCACAACAGAAGTTCTGACCGACTTCCACAGAGATCTAAGGGAAACTACACGGAACTCTGTCTTGGCCTCGCTATACTTAACACACTTCATATTCATTTCTGTTTAGCTGAAATTCTCCCAAAATGGTATGTCCCACTTCACCACCATTAGTCTGAGTCCTCTCAGAGTTAAAAAACAAAACAAAACAAAAAAAAACAAAAGAACTCTTGCTTTGTTGCTTTATTTTTCTTGGGTATTTATTTTTTTCTCTATCTCTCCCCACCTCTACTTTTGTGCCCTTATCCTATTTTACCACTTGTACTTTCCTTGTTTTATATTTCTTCCTATGGGCTCTCTTTCCTAAATCAGAGACAGTAGCATTCTTCAGCTTCCTGTGATTTGAGTTACTATACATCTAACACAGAATATAGAACATATAAAGGGAATTTTTAAAACTTGGAAAAATATGCACCATGGATTCGAAGGAATGAACTTTGATACTAAGGCAGCATTTGCTCCTTTCTTCCTAAGGTAAAAAAAATTATTGGTTAGCCTTAAAAGTAGAAGGACTTAAAAAAAACATAGTTTATAGGGGAATTAAAAATCATATAAGTTTAATATGTTGAAAATGTTATCACTTTTGTGATTGTATTATTTCCATTGAGAAAAAATAAGAGATAAAACACTCTATTTCAACAAAATACCAGAAAAGTATATGAATTTTATATGTTTTGATATTTTAAGAACTAAAGGAATCAATTATTTATATATTTTCATAGTTCCTAAAATTTAAAGTTTAAAAATATAAAACGAGTGTTGAATGTCCTAGAAATGTCAAAAAGTTAAACTGAAAACTTATATAAAAATTATGCATTTATTAAGGTAACTTCTTATGTTGTGTAAATATGTTGTAGAAAATATTTTCTCCTTCAACGTAATCAGCATATATACTGTATTCTATTAATATTCACTGTGACTGCATTTTTTTAGTATTATAATTAATTTGGTGAAATAAATTTCCAAAAATGACTTAAACCTTCACTTAAGCTAATTATTTTTTAAAATGCATGAAAGCAAAATCAATAATAAACTAGGTGTAATGCATTGATCAGTTACATTATGATTATTACATTTGAAATAGCCACAATTCTCCCCTAACACTGCCCCAGTCAAGCCCACCGAGAGGATTTCAGCATACTTTCTCATTTCAATTCAATTTCTGCAAAACCTTCAAAACAATCCTTCAGATCACCATTGTGATTATGCCGTCGTGCCTTTGGAATTAGTGTGACATTCCAAGTCTCTTTACAATCACCCCAATTTCATCTATCTCATTTTCATCTGTTTCCGCTCTCATTTGGGCATCATCTAAACCAGACACACTTAATTCGTTCTTATATAGTAAATATATAATAATTGCAAGCTTTTCAGTAGCTAACTTGATCTATACCCCAGAATGTAAAGATCACCAAGGTAGATTTCAGATATAAATAATTCAGCTCAGTTTTGCACATGTGTATTCCTGCAGTGGGTTAGTCTAGAGGTGGAGAACTGATCCAAGTGGGGCCAATTAGATGCTTTCTTCTAAAATTTTGAATCACAATTAAAAGAACCTAATTCAACTGGTTTTCCAGAATGTAGGAAGCACAAATCTGAGAACTACGGAATAAGCAACTCTCAACTGCCTTTGTTCTGAGAATTTAAAAGAGTTGGTCTTCAGAATGAGAAGATAAACCAAAACCATTAGAGACATGGAACCACTAAAGCCTCAGACTTTATCTGCCTGGTGTTCTCAGTGTTCTCTTCACATTGCTGTGTATCTGCTGTTGGGTTTTGTGACACACCCCAAATTCTCAAAATAAGTTCTAGTTTCAAACCTAGTTTTAGATTATTTCTATTGCTTACAACCCTAATCTCTTTACAAATACATACGTTGGTCAAGAGTTAAAGATGAAGAGGACATTGACAGTTTGGAAAGATACATAAATTTCACATGTTTCAAGATTACACCACTAATACCTTTTGGTTGAATTATACAATAATTATTTCCAGTATGTTTCATGGCTGTCTTTATTTTCAAATCATCTGGTCTAATCCTTACCACTGTATTGATGTCTGTTGATGATTTTCTACTTTTATAAGGTAAGTTGACACTGGAAGTTATTTTCTCATTTCCCAGCTCCCCTTGCATGCAACAATTTTTGCAAAATGAATATGAACAGAAATGTGCATCACTAAACTTTGAAAGTGGAAAAATGATGAAGGCAAAATTGCATTCTATATAATTATTCCTAAATCTGACCTCATTTATATCTCTCAAAATAAATTCTCTATTTAAAATTTTAAAAATACAAAACTCATTTAAGGTATCTTTCCATTAAAATTAAAGGAACCTTTAACATATCCTTTGAAATTAAAACATTTCAAGACATATATAGTTGGAAAGTAGTATGGTATGTTGAATAGTATATGATGATTATATAAACTTACTCAATGAAATGTAAAATATTCCTAAAATTTTTCTAGAAATTTCTACTCTTAATCTTCTTAGCTATTTTTACAAGTATTTTAATGTGCTTTTAAATGTCTATTATATACTGTTTGCTCTTTTTATGGTATTTTATTACATGTCAACTATAAAGTTGAAATGGCAAAAATACATGATTGCATTTTTGTACTATATTTAGGGTTTTAATGACAGATTTTCTTTTTTCTACTTAAATAAACCCAATGAAAGCAGAAAGAGAATTTGTAGGTAGAATAGGCATTGTAATAAGCCATTTGAATATCTCTGGCCATGAGGAGAAATGCAAATTCTTTATTTAGAAATCAAAAATAAAACTGACAGCACAAAATAGTCAAGAAGAAAATATCATTATCTACAAAATACATCAAAAATAAATATTTACCAAGTATATCAATTAGAGCTTGGTCAAATGATTTAATGATTAAGTTAATTATATACTTATTTTAACAAGAGAACTCATCAAATCAACAAAATGGTTGGCTAAAATAAACTTTTTATTTTCAGTTGGATATATAATGCAAGTATGTATAGTTATGGAGGAACCATTTTTCTATGTATTCTCTTTCTCTTCAATGTTTTGTCAAGTATTGAGAACTAATGTGAAGAGGATTCATTATTTCCTCATTAGCAATAAATTATAAATTGTTACACCTTGAGCTTGGTTTGGAAAAATGAAATTGAAATAAACAGAAAAAAAGTGCATTTGCATATTCTTCATTTTTCCTCTATCTTTTCTGGACAAGTAGTGATGATTTGGGTCTCAACATAGCAATCATTAATAAGTACTTTGGAAAGAGTAAAAAATTAAATAATGAACATTGAGATTGTTATATTAGCTCTGTTATTAACTTTCTTTGTGGCAGCAGTCAAGGAATTTAATCTCAGTGGTTCTCAGGTTTTCCATCTTAAAATGGAGATTAATTTTTTATCATATCTCAAGGGTTATTAAAAAACTAAAAAGAGAGAGTCTTATATAAAAGTCTTTTGAATATAACTATCTTTTATCCATTGTGTTTTGAAGTTTGGAGTAAATATCCTTCCCATTTTCTTTCCATCATGAAACTGTCTCAGGATACTATAGAAAAGAAGAAGAAGAAAGACAAAAAGCTAGGGACTCACACACTGTAAGAAATCACCTATTCACCAAAAGAGAAGGAACTACCTCCTGAAACAGAACGTGTTGAAAAGCTCTTTTTAAAAGCTCTATTTAGAATACCATCTGGTCCCAACATGCTTTATAAAGCAAAAAGAGAATGATGGGGCTTGGCACATCTACAACTCTCTCCCATAGTGAAGGAATGCTTGCCATAATACCCGCTAATGGGTGAATAGCTACCTGCAAAATGATAAGCAGCAAGTGGGACCCAGTTCATTAGGCAATACCACCTAAATATAAATGGAACCACGACAAATAGTATATCAAAGACCAAGCAGGCTTATGATTATCAGTATGTAGACAAGAATGTACGTACCCACTGCTAGGGTGTGAAATAATAGACTCAAAGAAAAGCAGCAGTACTGGAAGAATGGACAGATTGCTGGGCTGAACTACCATGGTGAGAGCCAACAGTGTAGTGCCAAAAACAATCAGGACTGTTGTGCTACCTGAGTTAACACAAATATGATGCCAACGTGCCCAAGTATACTTTTTAGAATTATAATGGCATTTTGGTTAGTATTAATAAAAAATAGGTAGAAGTAATTATCTTAAGGAATCATGTTAGTTTAATACTCTCTTTAAGGGGATACATTCTATAGGAGAATATGTCATTTAACCAGCCACTATTGGTATTTATCTCACTATTCAAAACTCTCCAAGTGGAAAGAAGCCATATTATGACAGGATTGCCAGACTGCTTTTTTTTTTTTTTTTTTTAATGCTTCTCATTTCATTTTTTTATTTGTTAGTACTTCTACAAAATAAAAGTTCAGTCTTTAATGTCATAGAATCCTGAATTGTTGGATCTCCTAAGTCCTTTGGGAAAATCTTATCTTTCTACTTACTGTCATACCCATGGCTAAGGTACACACCATAGGTAGGAGCACATACATGTGTGCATACATGCATACATATACACATGCACAGTATGTCTCAGAAACACCTAGAAACAAATCTTACAGTCTGAGATTATTGTGAACCTCCAGGGAAAGGTGGTTTAGTTTCTGAGTCATAGGTGGCAGAATCATTTGATGTCTATAGACAGTACTTTTCCTTGATTCGTTCTGTCATTAAAAGCAACTGAAGGTAGATAATTGGAACACTTGGTGAAATATCCAGATGCAGAATTCGTGGCAAGGTGTAGGAAGAGGGAGAATGTAGTGATGATAAATATCTTCATTTGCAGCAAAAAGTCACAGAGCAAAGATTTGCAAGTAGGAAGGAATGCAGTGATTTACACTTTTTTGACAATGTACAAGTGAACAAAGGAATGCAAACAATGAGAGCTGAAATGTCAGACAGCTGTCTCATTAGAACTAGGTAAGGAATTTTCTCTAAAATGCCAAGTTATTTCTTTACTGAATTAAAGGGGACAGGGAGGAGAAATATCTGTAAGCTTAATATGACTATTAAAAAACCTAATGGATATTTGTACTCCATTAAAACATTAGTAAAATTGGGGATTTTACTAACATTTCCTGTAGGCTCCACTTCACCCCCCCTTCCTCTCCTCTCTCTTTTATTTCAACTCTGTAGAGATTCATACAATGAAGAACATAATTAAGTAGCAAGTTCTGTTTTTGATTCAAAAGGATGTTTTGAATGCTGTATAGTCAGGATAGGGTAGGTAGAGCTGCAATGACAATTTCCAAAACTCAGTGGTTCAACATCTCAAATGTTTATTTCTTGCTCACACAAAAAGTCTACTACAATAATGAGTGACATCAGAACAGCAGTCCACATGCAGCAACTTAGTAATTTATGTTGCTTCCACCTTTTGGACTCACCATCTCAATATATTCTTTCCTCTACCATTACTATAGTTGGCACACAGAGAGAAACTGGAAACTTGTTCATAAGTTCTTCCCTGTCTCAGCTAAGATGTGACATCATAAAGCCTTGTCAACCTCCTGGGAGGCTTCAGAGTGCTCTTTCTGTGCCTAGAAGGGGAAGAGAACTAGATATTGGAGATCCCTAAAATTGGTTGTCACACCATACCTGCTTTTTTAAAATAGTGACATTGTTTTGTAAAATACCATTTATAACCTAAAGACGATCTAAGTGAATATAAAAAAAATAAAAGGACTTGGCTATTTTTCTGCAACTTGAAGGACCCAGAGAAAACTTGTGAAGATTTATTTTAAGGGCAATTTGTGGTTAAATTCACAAACGATAGCCAAAAGATACAGACTGGAAAGATACTTTCTATATGTAATGGTGGCTATAAAATGATGAAAACATAAGCAACTCAAAAATGTGTGTTTCTTCAAAGATCTCTAAAAACAATCTCTGCTTTCCTCTTGAAAAATTTCTATCTGCTTTTATAAATGTTACCTGAATAAAAGGCATTCCATTTCATTTACAAAATGCCTTCTGGACAGTTTATCTATAGCTTGCTTGCATTCCAAAACTGATTAGGTATTATTATGAATACAATTATTTTATTGCTTGCCTTGATATTTATGTAACTAATAGATATCTTTATTTCCTTCTATGTAATCTTGGAATATATTTTTACAATATTATTTACATATTTATTATAAGGACAAATCAGAAAATACAAACCATGACCTAATGCTATATTTTTAATACTCACACTTTGTGCATATACAATACAATAAACATCTTTATTGAAATGATGCCATTCTTGGTCAGTTAATATGATTAAATAAAAGTAGATAGCCCTGTGTTTTAAGTGACTATTCCCAAGGTAAGCAAAGGATTGCTTAAATTAGTACAAATGAGCTGCTTCCATTATAAAGATATCAAAAATAGAACATTACTATAACTTTTGGAATATAATTGCATTAATAATTTAATATGAAATTCATCAAAATCCTAATGCAAGACTTTAGTTAACTAACATAACAATATTTAGCTCATAAGATGAAAATGAGAGTGACTAATACAAACAATTTCAGGGGCTATAGAAAAGTCTCCTACCAGAATGTATACACTATGTAATGGGGCATCCTATCTTTGTTTTCTTTTCTGTCTTAGCCAGTGGTCTTGAAAATGCAGACAGTATTCACTCTCTTCCTTTTCAATTTACTACCAGCACTCTCCCATCATTTCACAGAAATTCCTCTGGCAACTGGCACCACTAACCTCCATATCTTCATATCCACTCAATGCTTTTTCAGTTGCTATGGTACAATCATCTCATTGTTGCATGACACATTTTGGTATTTTCTCACTTCTGGAAAATTAATCCCTTTTCTTTTGTGATACAATATTTTCCTGATTCTTCTCCCAATCCCTTTAATCTTTTTTCTTGGTTTCCTTTGTAGACGTCTTTCTTTACGCTTCCATTAGATAGTACTGATTTCCATGGCTCTAATTTTTATTCACTGAGTCTTTGTTGTTTTTAAATCTACCTTTCTCTTCTGGGTGATGTCATTGACTGCCATATTTTTAACTAAGACTATCTGCTAGGAACATCCATATCTATATATCTAACTCTAATTTGGCACCTGGATTTCATATTTTTGTATAAAACTGCATGATGTACATATCTTTCTGGAAGTTCTCCAGATACTTCCAGTGAAACAAGTTCACCTCATCTTATCCTCTAGAATATGGACTTGAATCTTATCTTACATATTGGCACTACCAGCCACACTGTTACACAAGATATACAAATCATCCTAGATAGCTGTTTCTTATTGTTTACATCAATTAATTTCTAAGGCCTTACAAGTTTTCTTCCAAAACATTTCTCAAATCCATTGTGTCTTCTCTAGCCAAATAAACAATAACTTAATTCTGTCCTCAATATTTTCCTGCCTAGATTACTCCAATATCTCCTTGCTCGGCTCTCCAATGCTAGAATTCCTCCTTTTAATACACTTTCTCTGATTATTTTATTATGTATGCCTGGAATATCCTTTTCCTAATTCTTTCCCAGTTCTTTTTTCATTTATTAGTACTCTTCCATTAATGTTCAGCTCAGGTGTCATTCTCTTTAATAGAGGGGAGACTTTCTGTATTCCCTCTGTGGGTGTTCAGGGAATCCTGTGTCTGCCAGCTCTGTTTATTCATTCCTTTCTTCAACTCATGATCCTGAACATATTTTATTTAACATTTTCTTAATACCTCTCTCCCTTACAGTGAGTTGCTAGCTCCTTAAGGGCAGAAATCCTTGGAGACACAGGATCATGGTGTCTAAACAGAGCCAATATTATTTGAGTATGATATCTAGAAGAAACTTGCATGGAATCACTATTTTCTTTTTTTTAATTCAGCATATTATGGGGGTACAAAAGTTTAGGTTACATATATTGCCCTTGTCCCCATGCCCCCCATGAATCATACCTTCAAGTGTGTCCGTCTCCTAGATGGTGCGCATTGTACTCATTATGTATGTATACATCCATCCCCTCCTGCCCCCACATCTGCCCGACACCCGATTAATGTTATTCCTAAATGTGCTCCTAGGTGATGATCAGTGAAACCAATTTGATGGTAAATACATGTGGTGCTTATTTTGCTGTTCTTGGGATACTTCAATTAGTAGAATGGGTTCCAGCTCTATCTAGGATAATACAAGAAGTGCTATATCACCATTGTTTCTTATAGCTGAGTAGTACTCCATGGTATACATATACCACATTTTATTAATCCACTCATGTATTGATGGGCACTTGGGTTCTTTCCACATCTTTGCAATTGTGAATTGTGCTGCTATAAACATTATTTTCAATGGTAATTATATTCATAGGTCATTCAAGCACTCAATACCAACACTAGGTTAATATATTATTCTTTTACAAATAAGCTATAGTGAACTATGTATCTAAATATTTATTATAGCAAATAGTGTATGAGTCAAGATTAGACAATAAAATATTATTTATAGCATATTGATAAATACTTAGGTAATTGATATTTTTTTCGTAACTATGAGAATTTACAGCATCCACAAGGTTCAAAACTGATCCAAAGAATGAAATAATACATTTTGGGGGACTTGGACCAAGAAGAGAAAGAAATATTTTCCTAGGAAAAAAAATTTTTTTAGAGTAACAAGAAATATTTATAAGATATCTTTCTCATGAAAATCCAAGAATAATATTTATAAATATTCCATACAAGTTTCTTTTAGATATCATACTCAAATAATATTAGCTCTGTTTAGACACCATGATCCTGTGTCTTTAGATTTTATTTTATGAAGAAAGCTAACAGATGGAGCTGCCACTTTGTCCTAACAGAGATTTTCTTAATTTCACAAGAGGTAGCCAGAAAATATAGACTGGAAAGATGCCTTTTCTGTACACCCACTCAATAGTAGCTGTAAAATGTCAAAGGAAAAAAAAGTAACTAAAAAGTTTTCACTTTTTTAAGCCCCATTTGCTAAACCACTCGCATCACTTTGTCACTCTTCTCTTTGACTTTCATTTTCCCGGTTTACAAATGGCCCTGCACAGGCCAGAGACTAAACAACACTTCCAAAATATCTTCTTTGCAGACTCTCCCCTCATTTTTACTGCAACATTGATTAGCTAATGCTTTAAGTGAGAAGAGTCCAATTTTCTTTCTTTTGATTTGATGTAAGGGTTTAAGGGTCTCATTTTATCTTAAATTTTTAATAAAATTATTTATATGCATTTCATAAGTACAAATTTGAAATATAAGCCATAAGTTAATTACTACATTTTCAGTCTTTCCACTTTGTGGGAATATGGTACAATAAATATCTTTACTGAAATCATGCCATACTTGGGAAATTTATGTTCATCTAGAAAATTATAGAATAAACATAAGTAACATTATCAATAAATGTGTCATTCCATTTTAATATAGTTTTTTGCAGTATAACCAAGTTGATAAATTATTTGGTAGCTAAGTTCACAAAATTTTTAATGAAATGTTCAAAATAAGATAGATAAAAGATAAGATAAAAATAAGACTTGATATCAGAAACCTGCTGTATTATTTAATATAAGAAATGACTATAAGTAACAATTTCAATCATAGCAGTGCTTCAATGAGAGAAGTTTCTTTCTGTCTGAAGAAGTAATATTCTAACAAGATTTATAGGGCTGATATGTCAGCTCTACTCCCTCAAAGAGCTAGTCTCCTTTCAGCTCAAGGTTCACAATTCCTAAGTTGTGGTCCATGTTCTTAAGACCCAAAAAGGTTTCTGAATTTCTCACAGCAAGACAGAAAAAGGGAAGAAAAACTGTCATGGTTATATGTAGCTTCCTTTTAAGAGTTCTTAAATCTCCCACATAAAACTTCTTCAATCTCACTGGGTAAGAATTGGTCACACGGTCTGATCTAGAGGCAAAGGGAGACTGAGAAATGTCTTTCATCTGGGTATCCATGAGCTCAGATAGAAGCCAGAGTTTCCGGTAAAAGGGAAAAATGAAAGAATAGACATTAGGAACAGCTATGAGTCTGTCGAACTTAACTTTGAAATTAATATTTATAGAATCTGCCCTCAGGCAATTTTTAATATTTCATATTTCAGAAACTATTAAGCTAATGAAAAATTTCATCAGAGTCACACCTAAGGAATTTTTTTACTAGGTTAAATATTTTTTTGAAGTTCATGATTACATTCTATGGGTCAAATACCATATTGTTTATTATTTGGTGAAATCATTGCCTGCTACATATTATTGAGAACACTTTCATGGATAATCAAATTGGATGTTGATTAATCATTACTACATTTTTGGAGAGGCAGCCTTGGGCAACATAAAAATTATACAGATGTTATACTACTTTTATAAAGTTAAACAAAGGTGCTTCAAAAGGCTAAAGGCCTTATGTTGGGTAGGGCTTTGTAGAGTGGGATTACCAAGAAATTGCTTCACAATTATTGAAGGATGTCTCAGTTTTATTTACTGGAGGTTCTCTATAATGTATTTTACTGTGTTCATTTTTGTGCTTTCTGTGGTAGTTTAGCCCAAGTAAAAAATAAAGATTTTCATCAACTTCATAATAACCACTCTCATTTTTCGTTATTGTTTGTTGTATCCTTACAGCACTGTTAAAAAATTATTTGTATTAATTTTACAGACATGAACTTGAGACTCAGATCTGTTAACTAACAAATATAAGTGCAAGACTTAAATTTAAATCATACACTAATAGATCTCAATGGTGTTTTTGCCAGAGTGCCGCTTCCGGAAGATATGAGGCTCTTTCTTATTTTTTGTTAGGCCTCATCTACACTACAGCACACAAAGTTTTAATTCCAAGAAGTTCCACTGTGCCTTATCCAACACAGAATTTGCGTAATAGAGACTACTTTTTTTTGAAATATATTAATCTGCTTTCTCACTCACATTTTTTATATATATTTTCCTTCTAGTGATTCAGAGCAAGTGGTATGTCAGAGCTGGCTTGTGGGAGCTGATGATTAAATTTTCAAGAATCTTGAAAACTGGTTGCTTAATGGAGGCATTATTAAAAATTAAATTCTAGGAATTTACAGCTAAATGAATTATATTAAAAACAAAGGTAATATTCAAAATTCATCCCTCTTAATTATTTTACTACATTTTATTAATATCTATGTTCTTAAGGTCACTTACTACTACTGTATCTCTGTGGTAGAAATACTATATGATGGTGTGCCACTTCTCATCTCTTTCCATCTCTGAGTTTAATGATGTCACATCAGCCAAGTGGGGAGCATGGTATTTACACAACAGAAATAGGCAATCACTACAAATTAACACACCACCCCTGCTCCTACACACACACACACACACACACACTCACACACAAAAGTAAGTTGTTAAATAACTACCAGCACACCACTATCCAGATGCATCTATTGACCTCAGAGAAAGTTAGGATTGTTAAATAGGGAATACAAAAAGAAAGGAGGAAAATCATAATAGGTTGTTTGCATCTTTAGGGTGACTATACTCTTAATAGCTGGGTGTTGTTGAAAGAAAAATACATTTTCTAAACTTCTCACAGTCATAACATGTGAAGATCCAGAGCTTATGACTTTGAAGGTCAACCAAAAACCACTGGTAGAGAGAACTCAGACTGTGATGTAAGGGAACTCATACACAACTAGGGAGGGAATGAGGAGGCTTCTGTGTTGGTGGAGAGAGATGCTCAGGTAAAGGAAGAGGTGGTGTGAGGAAGTCAGGCCCAGTGTCTTTGCTTCCTACCTCTACAAGTCAGGGTGAAATCTCAAATATGTTGATGTGGGGACTGGGGTATGTCTGCTATCAAAGCATTAAATGAGTATGGAGTATGAAGAAATGCAAAGCACTAGGGACAGTGGTCCGCTGTCCCAGTATACAAGGCACATAATCTGTCCTTGTGTCTGTTAACACATCATGATACAGCAGTACAGAGCTGCCTAGTGGGGAGAGGTATCTAAATCTGCATTGTCCAATATGGTAGTCACTAACCACATGTGGCCACTGAACACTTAAAATGTGGTTAAATTAAGCTGGGCTATAGTTATAAAATATATGCTGTGTTTTAGATACTTAGTAATACTCTGGTTTCTCTTCAAAATGAATAAATCTTTCACTTTTTAAATACTTAGTAAAAAAAAGAAAGTAAAATATCTCACCAATAGTCTTTTACATTGGTTAATGTTGGTATGATGATATTTACATCATGTTGTAAAAAAATAAGAAATATTATTTAAGTCAATTTCACCTATTTCTTTTTAGTTTTTCTTAACATGGCTCCTAGAAAATTTCAAATAACATATATAGCTCATATTTGTGGTTTGAATTATATTTTAAACAAGAGTGCCAATCTAGATAGATGATCCTGATTGAGTATCCCTCTCACCTGTGTTGTATAGGCTTCTAGAAATTTCTTTGTTTTCTGGTGCAGTGGTATATAGAACTAACAAACAAATGAGATGAGCAGAGGTTTTAGATAAGAAAGATTGCCAAGGGTAGAGGTCTCAAGACTGAAGGCAATGGCTGGGTCCATAGACTGAGTCCAGAGCAGTGAATGCAGCCTCCTTCTGAAGACCACAATAAGTCTTTGACATCACAACTGAATTCAGCAAGGACAGAGCTTGATGTGAGAGGTAAGCAGGGCAGAGTTCACCAGAGGATAGCATGGATCACCACCACATTCCTAATCGTGTAAGTCTTGCCATAAGCCTTTCATTTCCTTGCTGACAAGAGAGCACATAAGCTCAACTCACTAACTCCTGGCAATAATGCTCTGGGGGCCTTGACCAAAACAGAAAAGTAACTATATCTCTATATTCTTTTACATATATAAGATTCAAACATAAATGTCACTTTCAAGAGAAATAATCTCAATTTTATGTTAATAGTTTCTTTTTATTTGAATTATAATCAATTTCTTTGATACCTAGATTTTTAAAAAACATAACAGAATAATAACTTCAGAGTTTTAGTAAAAATCCACTTTCAAGTGACATTTCATCATGTTGGCATCTGGAATCATAATAACCTTCCAAGATCAGATATTATATTGTCTACTGATTCATATTCATAAATTTTGGCAAGTTCTATGATCATTAAATTGATTTTAGAACTTTGTTTAAAATTTAATTCTTTGGGGTACTGAAAATATTATTTAGTGATATGGGAATCATTCTATGATTATACATCAATGAAATAGTATAATATTTCCTGCCAAATTTCAAATATTGATTTGCATTTGATGATTTCCTCAGACAAATTAATCATTTTATTAGTAGGAATATCTTTATCTTCAAAAAACAGTGTTTTCTTCTATCCCCTATAAATGTCTAATTTTTATATTTGTAAATTTAGTTTTAAAATAATCTGATAGAAATTTGGAGCATTTAACAGACATGACTTAAGACAAAACATAGTCTTATTATTTTAATACATATGAAAGAATGATAGGATCTCTGAGCCTTCTTTACAAATCATAATACTATTATTTTACACCCAAATATATTGAAAAAGTATGAAAAACTAAACTTAAGTCAATTACCTATTGTCATCAACTGTGCTATTGTTATGTAAATTTAAAAATGAAACAAATTGAGATGCAAACTAAAATAATCCAGAAGCCTCTAGGTTATGGTTTATACAGTTAGTAAAGAGATGAATTGCCCATGAGATATCAGTAAATCAGAAGACAGGGATTTTGTTTGCTAATCTAAGTTTCGTGGGGATAAAGGAAAACCTGGGCCAAATCAAATCATTTCAAGGTGCAGTATTTTGTCATTTATTCATGCAAATGTATTCTGTATTGCCTTGGCTCGAAATAAAAAAAATTTGATGCCCTAGGCAAGGGACTATATTACTTGTTATTCTCTGCATCTCTTCTGTTGAACACCTATCAGAAAGTTTGAGATAAATTTTGAATGAGCATGGGAGAAGCAGTTATTAAATCTTGAGAACTGCATAAAAAAACTCCAAAATTAATAATTTAGCTTTTTGGAAGTATATTTATATAAAAACAAAAATTTAAAAATTTTTTTAAAGTTTCCTTTTTAGTTGATTGAAATATTGTTTTTGGTGAGTAAGTAAGATTGTCAAACTACTGTCACAGGAATCAGGTCTCAGTGCTAACAACGAGTATTCTTATATTTTCACAGTTCTTGAATCCTAAATTTTGGGAGCCATACCATGATTTACTTTTCAGCTTTCAAAGGTATGAATATGAGAATACTCACTATTCCCCAGTAAAAAAAAAAAATGTTTGAAATAGTTTCCAGAAAGTTCTATTTAAATCCCCATATATGTTAATGCAAAGTAAAAATACTTAAGCTTTGGGAAGACACAATAGTTTATTCCAAACTTTAAAGAAAAGCAAAAAGGATCAGATACATATTATCCACTAGATGGAGTAGAATGAGCCCAACATACGGCTTCATGAAAACAACAAAATTGTGAGCTTTTTAAATGTACTAATAGTTATGATCTTGAGCAAGATGCTGAGCTTCGCTGAACCTAGATTTCTTCTATGGAAAAAGAAAGCAATAATTCCTACCTTATGTACTTCAATTTGTTGTGAGATACACATAGGGAAGTATACATAGAAGATAGTGTAAATTTTATATTATGTTAATGTTTGATCATCACTGCACCATGAGTTTATATTGTTCTTACCTGTTTTCTCTCTTAGTGGGCTTTTCAAGCAAATACTTGTAAAAGATTTAAAACAGAACTTAATGACTAGGAACCTGGGATATATCAGGATATCATTTCCCTCTTCCCTCCCCTTCACTTTACTTCCCTTTCTCACTTTTTATAAAGGAAACAAAAGAATACAAACAAATTTACTCAAATAGAGAACAGTAGACAGGATTTTCCCTACATTAAAGATATAATCTGAATAAAATAAAATTATAAGAGAAATTAAAGAGAAAAATGAGTATTTGGAAAAGACAAAGAGACAGGAATAAATACGGTCTTCAGTACAAGAAAAGTAAACAAATTTAATGTAGAAAAGTAAAAGAATGGATGCTACAAAAGACTAAACAAAAGTTTTTATACCTATAAGATTCCAAAGAATGGCTCTACTTTGATTAACATGAGGAAATAAGGACATTTCTGATGCAATGAACAGATTAATAAATAACATTAGTCATAAATGGAAGATTTATCTAAAGTTCTAGTGTTATGGTCCTCTATTAATTCCCATTTCAGATATATCCTGAAGACATATATGTCTATACATCTATCACCCCAAGTTTTTTTCTCTTACCCTAGGTTTAAATTTTAAGAAGTAATCCTTAGTTTTTTTTTCACTTGTACATTCATGAACTTATAATTCTCTTGCATTGCTGTAACTCCAGGGGGAATATTTGTATCTATGAAGAAAGAAAAATGAGAGCTCCATTCTTTCCTCTACAGCTGGTTTAATTGATGAATTGAACCATGAGAAATCTACACATATACACCATTTGTTTCATTGTTCTTTTATTCATTCTGCTTTCCTGGCCTTTCTATAGCCCCTTGCCCTTAGCCATTTTTAAGGTGTGAGTCAGGTATCAATCTGCAAACACCCCACTTTCAGGGCAGACATGTCAACTGTTCTAAATGATTTCCTGAAATCCCTTCATTCAACTCAGCTAGGAGAGGAATCACCCTCATAGCACTTAAAGTCTTTTTCTAAGAAACCCCTTTGTCAACTGGTTTCCCATTTATTACCTTGAGGTGGGCAATGATTTGATGAGGGACTTCTGTGGTTATGAAACTCTAACCAGATGTCTAACCCACCAAAGTGATGTGACAATAGGCTTTCTTCTACATAGTTTTGAAATAACATATTCTTGGTATCTCTCTCTCCAACCCAGCCTAGTATTTAAAAGTATAATGAAAATAAGTAGGAAAAACAAATGAGCAAAGAAAAGTCCATGAGATTATCAGGGTCTACAAATCAAACAATGGCTGTGAAATACAAAGCCAAGATTGGCTCCAGTAATGACTGTCATGTTAAAGGTTGGAGAAAAGATTGGGCCTCTTAAAGGACAAAGTAGCTCAAGGCAAAAAGAAAGTATCCACCTCAAGTTCAAGACTGGTGTGTAAATTACAATCATATGAAGGAATGATTATTCCCCTTTATTGGGGCCTTACTTCATTTGGCATTTTTACCCTCACAACACCCAGCACAGTTCTGAGAATCTAGTATATTCACAAAGCATACTTACTGACCTGGACTTCATGAAAATAAGCACTTAAAAAAAATGTCAGTAGAAATAAGATCTTCAAGGGGAAAAATAAGTTGGCAGTTTTGAAACATTTAAACTATGGGTTATTATTGCTTGGTTTTTTTCCTTATCACAAACTCAATTTGTGCTGCAGTGAAGAGGTCTGAAGTCAAAGGAGTATCCATAAATGCAACTTGGACAAGACAAGTGTTCATATTCCTAAAAAAAGTTTATGAACACATCTGAGAAAATCATCATTCTACCCAAGTTTTAGCATTTTAGTAGAAATACTATAATTAAATTAATAAATTATTCTAGATCAATATTTTTACTCTAAAATTTAAAAATAAATTGTCACTAAATGATTTCTATTACTCAAAATTAAAATGTTATTACTATTTATTAAATCAATGGGATATAGTCAATATGCCTAGTATATTTTCCAAAATATTATATTCTAAAATCTATTAATTCTAAATATAAGTTGTGCTTTCCCTTTTATGTAAAAGTCCAAGGTATATAACCAGAAGTGTTTTGAATTCATCATATAAGCAGTTACTACTTATAGGAAACAGTGCACATGACAGTTTCAAGGGATGTCATACACTATATATAATAGTATGGGAATAAGTAATTTAACTTGGTGATAGGAGTTCAATTTTTGGTTATATGCATAGTAAAGATAATTTTCATATTGCTGTTAAAATATCAGGCTTTACAAATGAAGATTTTATTTGGGGGAATTTTACTTAGGCTGATATATAATCATATGCTTGAACTTATTTCAAATAATGTCAGCCAAGTGGCCTTGAAATATACACTAAATATGTTAAAGAATTAAATAGCTTTCCTGACTATTAATTTTACTTTGTAAATTAAAAAAATAAACTATTGTGTAAATTAACAAATACGTGTCATGTGAGTCAACTAACAGGTCTGTATAACTAAGAGTAGCATCCAAGAATTTTCTTTAATAGCAGATTTATGTGGTATTAGAAATTCTAAATATTTAAATTGTGATTCATTCTAAAACATACTGAAAGCAAGTTCAGAGTTCCAGCTGAATTTTAGCAATAGCTTTGTATCTTTAAATGATCATGTTTTCTCATGCAGGGTATACTAGTCAATGTGTTATTAGGAATTTAAAATATTCATATTCATAGCTTATTTAAATATATATTATGCCAAATTTAAACTAATTTTGACATGAATTTTATATTATTAAAATCTATAAATATATAAATTATGCACTTGTGTAAGATAAAACCCTACTCTATATACTCCTACACTTAAAATGATATGTGTTCATAGAAAATTCAGATAATTCTAAACAATAAATTATTAACCCACTTTTAAATTAATTTTAAAATTAATCATCATATTCAAGATATTTGAGGTTATAACCACAAAAATACCCCACTACAATACTACTTTGTGTCTCATTTTTTCAGATTTTTATAACTTTCAAGTTGCTTTCATACCTATTGCTTATTTGAGGGCCAGCACAGAGACTAGTTCATGTTGTTCTTCCCACTGCCCAGCCCAGAATCTGGCACGCTCTAGTCTTTCAGGCAATGTTTATGGAATTCACATAAAAGAATGAATAGAACAAAAAGAAGTGACTTTCTGGCACAATATCCTGCAAGAAGGCAACTAATTTTATTCCCATTTTACAAAGAGAAAATGGAGGTACTGAGAAGCTGGCTGACTTTGATAGGTGTTTTAGTAGGAGAATAAAAGTCAATTTCATTCCAGGGTTCAACCATGCAGTAAGTAGAATAGCCAGAGGCCTATTTGCATAAGAGACTAACGAGGATTCTTGGAAAGAAACTATCCTAGGGAAATGGAGAATAAATTTTCCGTAAGTCATGTGCAAGAAAGTACCACCACCAGCAAACATATAACAATAGTTCATAAACATTTATTATATGCACAAGAATAGCAAGAGTTTATCTTCATTTATTAGGTACCTGGAACTAAATGATTTCTATATTGTACCTCCATATAATCTTCACTACAATCTTGTCAAGTGGATGTCAAAGGAAAGGGCCAATTTTGTGGAAGACATGCCTGTAGATTAAACAGTTAATTGTGACCTTTGATAGGAGACTCATCAACGCTCATTGCTGTCCCTTGTGTGCTGGACAGCCACACCTACAGTATTCCTGTGGAGGAGGCTGAGTGTGCCCCTACAAAGCAGATTCTAATCGTGCCTGTGCTGGAAATATTACATATGGCTCTGCTCAGAGAGTTACAAGGTCTCTGCTGGACAGAAACATATCATTTTACCAAACTCCTAAGGGGAGAATATGTAAGTTCCAGCTTGAGTGAGATCAGTTTATGCCCTGAGGCACATTGGAAGTCTTTGTCAGACATCTTAAAAGTCTATGACTTCTCAAAAGTTAACTGTAGACTCTGACCCCTTATTTAAGGCACTAAATCTAGTGGGCACAAGCTCTTATATTCCTAACACACGGTTGCTAAAAGCTAGCATTTCAGCCTTTCCATTAAGTCAAAAAGCTCCGATTTTCACTGAAAGAATTCTGAAATAAGAAAACCACCAGCCAGTATTCTTTTGTTTTTTTCTTAAAAACTGAAAAGTAGACTTAAGGAGATTAAACAAAAGAGCACAATGATATAAAAGTGAGGTGTCTGTGGTTACTACTCCTAGCTATTTTTTAGTCAGAAACTTTGCTGTTTTCTCTGTTCTATCAGCTCCTTTACAGAAATTAGGTATAGCTGCTGCCCTATATTCAGTGTCCTGTGACTTTCATCTGTCTATTTATGGGGGGAAGTGGTGCAGCCACAATGATATCGAATTGAGTTAACCAAACTTTCCCTAGGTCAGTCTTTGTTCAGTTACTGGTATGCAGAGCCTTGAGTGACAGATTCAAGGAGCCCATATTTATACTTAAATCGATTGCATTAGGAATATAAGCACCCACATGACAGTGGAAACCTCCTTCAAAGAAAACCAATTTTTATGGCTCTATAAAGGTTGATTTAAAAACATCTGCCTAGATTCAGATAAAGGGATCATACACACACCAAATCCTGTCTTTGTTGTTTCTTACTTTGTTTTATTTTGTTTGGTTTTGTGTTGTTACAACACAGGGAGTAGGCATCCCTTGGGACCAATCCCAGGAGAGAAATGTACACACCATTGCAAAAGACTCTCCCTTTCTCTCCCCTTCCAAGAAAAGGATTCTTCATTAAGTTAGAATAAAGACAGTCATTGGTTATACTGATGGGAAGTTTAAGAAGAACCCAAATGGAGGGTCCACATGTTATTTTGTCAAACCTATGATTTAAATATGTTGGGGAGATTTTTGATGAGGTCCAACAAGATGCTATTGCTGAAGAGGAAAAAGATAATGTATTGGCAAAAAATTTTCTCCTCTGCAGTGACCTAAGATGCTACTATTGGTCATTTTTTGTTCAGTGTGAATGGGGCTTCACTATTGCATTCTGGGATGGAGATAGATAATGAAATACTTAGGCTAAAGTTTGCACATCATTTCTTTCACTATTGAAGGAATTTCAATTCTCTAGGCTTTTTTATTGCACTTTGGAATTCAAATAGGATTACCACACTGAAGTGAAAAACATTAATCAAAATAACTTAAAGGAATAAAATGTGACATAAAATCTTAACATAGTTGAGAATTTAAAGTCATTCTGTAGAGAAGGGTGAGAACAAAAATAAGTTTTGAAAAAAATTACCATAAAGCCTTGCAAAAACACGGGTAATTACCATAAAATTACCCGTGTTTTTGATGTAGCTTCAAGGAATAATCACATGCTTTTACTTAAGGTAAGATTCCATAAATTCTTATTTTATTACAATACTCTACTTTTATGACAAGAACAGAATGCTACACAGATATATAACTTAAAAATATTTTTGATTGTTACCCAATGCTTAAGTACTGTAATATTTAGCAAAAATTGATTATAGCTGATGACTTTATGCTGTTAGTCATCCCTGATGTAGCTGAAAAATATGAGAAGTGCTACTAATTAAAGACAAGATTTGGTAGAAGACTCTAGGACCCAAAGTATCCTTTTGGGGGGAAAATACCCATTAGATCTACATAGAGCAGAGAATTTTGCAGAGGTAACATGGCACTCTTTTTCCCCCAAAGTAATGAATGTCAACCTCTTTCTGCTGGATCTTTGGACTTCACTTTTATCTTCACCAATATGAAATCTGTTGTGTGACCAAATTACAATGTTGTTTTAATATTTTAGTGCCAGGAGAATGACATGCATATTTACAAACTAAATTGGCTAACTGGATCACAGAGGAATATTATAATTTTAAAAGAAATAAATAAAAAGATACTATAGGCAATGCAACACTATAAATTGGTGGTCGCAATAATTAAATCCCTTGTACTGCATTCACCTTAAATGAAAGAATGCATAATCCTCTCTCTTAACTCATATAACCTTTCAGGGAACACTTAAGCCTGCCAAGATTGGTGGTAACACTGATCCTCTGTTATGAGGAATAATTAAATTTTAGTAAATCACTCTAAAACCTTATAAAAGCAAACACCAAAAGCTTATAAAGAAGGATTGTAAACTACAAGAAAAAGAGTGGGGGACTTGCTTGGGTTGCTTTAAAAGCTGCTGTAGATAAATTAGAAGACTTAAATGGAAATTTTAGCTACTTTTCTATTCAGTATTATTTCACATGTAATTACTTTAATCATTTTCAATTAATGTAAGTGAGTGGTACCTCTCAAAACAATTTTAGGGTATTTCTTGTTTAATGTACACTAAAGACCAAAAAAAAATCTTCTCTAAGATATATTATAAAATGCCCTAAAATGATGTTACTAGCACTTCCTGAACTTTCTCAGAGTATACATGTTCATTGAAATACCTCTTGGAACTTATCCTTCCCTAGATAAACTTCTAAATACATTTGGGGAAGGGAAGATTACAGAACGTGGTGATGTAGGGTAATACATTCAATTGGATCTGACAATTGAATTGAGAATTGTTGCTCATTTATAAGCAACATTTATAGCTTATAGCTTTATAAGAATCACTTGATAGGTAAATAAATATGATTTTTAAATTTGAGTTTATAGCTATATAATAATTTCTGTGTAAATAAACTGATGCTAAAAATTGTCAAATAATTAGAAGAATTCATCAAGCAAAGTAGATATGGGGCCTTGGAAATAAAATAGTGAAGCTAAATAAGAAAAACATATGTAGATATTATATTCAATCCAATTTCAAACCTCTGCTTGAGAATAATACTAGACAGGTCTACAATCTAACAATTCTTTAATTTTTAGCCTCATATTCACACTCCGTACTTACTCCAGATTTTATACTTCTATTGAAGAAATAGAATAATGCTATTGAAGATTTAAATTTTGTACTTTAAACAATAAAAAGCAAATATGTCATTGAAGAAAATAACATTAGTGCTGTAGAGGAAAAACTTAAGGAATTCTTTAAGAATTAAAAAAAAGGATAGTGGCATTAAAAATGCAAATGATAAGAATGAATATAATGAATATTCTTGATGAAACTACAAGAATAAATATAAGTATATTTCAAGTATAAGAGAAGAAAACACATTTAAGGTGGGACAACATCTAAGACAAAAAGGATCAGAAAGGGACTTTTGCCTCCAGAGTGGAAATGGAGTAGATTGTAACAGATATCCACTCACTGAAAACAGCTTAGAAGCTAATACACTACAAACATCATATACATAAAGCTATTGGAGAGTTGATGAAGCAACGGAGAACAAAAAGGGTTGATTCCAGAATGAGATAACCTTTTTATATCTGATTTCTCTAACAGTATCTTCTCATTCTGGACATAGACAAGAGACTGAGAATATGGGCTTATAATGAGCAGAATAATCCCCACACGGGGGCAAGCAACCAGCAAAAATGTTAGTAGTCTTGCAAAGCAAGAATATGAGACTTTAGGGTCCAAACCCATGGCTTTTTCCTTTTCAATATACTTTTTGAATGCTGAATAAATAAACCAAAGACCTCTTTATTAGTTTACTATTGCTGCTATAAAACTACCATAAATTTAGTGGCTTAAAACAATACAAATTTATCATCTTACAGTTCTGGAGGTCAGAAATTTATAGTGGGTCTCCCTGGACTAAAATCAAGGTGACAGCAGAGTTGCATGGCTTTCTTGTGATTTTAGAAGACAATTTGTTTTTGTGCCTTTTCCAACTTCGAGCAGCTGTCCACATTCTTTGGCTCATAATCCCCTTCCATCCTTAAACTGAACAGTGGCTGGCTGAGTCGTTCTCAAGATGCTATCACTCTGGTTCTGACTCTTCTTCTCTCTTTCCTAATTAAGGACCATTGTGATTATATTGGGCTCACTTAAATAACACAAGATAATCTCTTTATCTTAAATTTATCTGATTAGCAATCCTAATTCCATCTGCAAAATTAATTCCTTCTGGTTACATAACATAATATATTCATGGTTTGTGGTGATTAGGAAGTAAATATCTTTGGGAGTCCATTATTCTGCCTACCATAACCTCTGAAAATTACAGCAGAGTTTTCTACTGAGAAGACAAAGATTAAATTCAGGACTTTCAGTGAAGACATGCCCTGTAGAATACTGCAGGCTCTCCAGTGAAAACTCAAAGTAGGCTGTATTTCAAAAACAGAGGCCAATTAGAGGTTGACTGAGCCTTGTCTGAACTGTAACTCAGCCCAATTCAGATTATCCTTAGATTTAAGATATCAGCCTCGACTTTGTCTGTCTAACAGAGAAAAGGGAGAACTCTCTATAGGAAAAAATAACATCTTCTTGAGCATCTATAATTTTTAGATACTACTTCTCACATTCATTCAAAAATTACTAGTCAGGTTAAGAGAGAGTGCTATATGAAAAACCAAAAGGGAAAAAAAATGAAACAGAAACACAGATGATCTGAATAAGGAATTAGCAGACAAAAACTTTATGAGTAAAGTGTGATGAAATAGATGAAAGGGAAGACAATTACCAGTGAATTGTGATTATTTTTTAAAAAAATTAAATAGAATTCTATATAGAAATTTAAAAATACAATATCTCAAATTGAAAATTTATAGTTTACTGTAGAAGACAGTATCAGTTAACTGAGCTACAGATTAATAGAAACTATCTAAATTTTCTAAGCAGATTGAGAAGAAAATTTCCTTTAAAATAAAGACTTCTTAGACAAACAAGAAGCAGATTTCATTACTGTACTGAAAGAAACACTAGAAGAAGCTCTTACAGAAAGAGGAAAATAATCCCAGATGAAAAAGCAGAGTGCAGGAAAGAATAGAGATGAAGAGAAAGAGAAATTTTTTAAGTATAAAAAAATACATAAATGCATACTATAACATAAAAAAACATTTTAATCACATTAGCAACAAATGAAAATAATAAAGTTTGAAAAGAAATATAAAGAACCTCTATAAAAGTAATTTTGAAAGTAGTAAATTTAGAAAACTAGAAAGATAAAACATCCTTTTGGGAAAATGTTTAACATTTATTATAAAAATGACTATTTTTCATTTAAATATAAAAATAATTCTATGTAAATCAGCCAAAAGAAAAGAAAATCAATTTTATAACATAAAAATCCTTATTTACAAGGGCTAAACGCAATTAAGCATAGTATAAATTACATATAGTATGCTCTTTTTGAGGTAGTGTCACTTAAAATGTTCTTGAGTCATGAAATAAAAGGCATCTTATAGTTTTAGGGTATCAATAAGTTACACAACTCTTTGGATAGAATCATCTATTTAGGATGAGAAATTATTAAGCCTTATCAATTCTATTTCTTAAATAATTCTTTCTAATAGCTTATTAACATTATACTAACTCAGTATAATCTGTCAGTTTATATGAGGATGATGAGGAGGAATGAGGAGATGAAAAGTTGATACTGTTTAGGGAGAGGAGTTTGTACTTCCTTTGCATCTTTTGATCTGAGAACTTCATGCGAGTTTACCAGAACCCACCAGGCAGAGACCATCCTCATTGACTGGGAATAGACATTCAGTAAGAACACCATTCATCCTGTAGCCTTCTAATGAATTTCAAACTTATAATGTGCCCTTCCTCAAAAAGTGAGCAATGTTGGAATTTTGGAATTCCAACCCCCATTTCATTCCCAATTCCATTTTCAATGACTCGAGTCTATGTAACACTGGCTCTTTTGAAAGGGAAGTTTAGTTCCTTGTCTTTTCTCTCCTTGAGACATCCTCCTCTTCTAGGAGAAAAAGGAGAAAAATTAACAATTCTCTGAGACACAGATGATTCTTTTATAAATAAAACAACTAAAAGACACAAAACATGTTCATTTAAAAAGACCTTATTCTTGCACTATTTTTCTCCTTGCCTTTGAAGTAGAAGATAAAAAGGTACATGATTTACTTTTCATAATCCAAATGTTTGTACTGCCAAAGTACCCAAGATAATGTAAATTTGACTATCATTGCATCCTGAAGAATTCATCCATGTTCTATGTATAGATTAATTAAATACAAAAGGAATTTTGAATTTATATTTTGATAAGGCAGAATTCCATTACTACAATTTTTATAATCCTCAAGGTTAAACAAACAGGAAGAAATGAAATTAGGAACAAAATGGCTTTTAGACAAACAGAAGGCAAAAATCTACAAACAACACTTAAAGTTCTTATTTATTCTTAAAATATTCAGATAGATCATTTAGATAATCCATTTTGTGCTCTTGAAAACCTTTTTAATATTGATTTTAATTTTATTTAATTATTTCCATTATACATGAACTCCTAGGCTCCATTGTATACCTAATTCTATGAACAAGATAACTGTTGTTAAATTTTTGCTAAAAGCCAGGCATCCAGAATCAACAAAGAACTCAAATAAATCAGCAAGAAAAAAACAAACAACCGTAATAAAAAGTGGGCAAAAGACATGAACAGAAATTTTTCAAAAGAAGATAGGCAAATGGCCAAGAAACATATAAAGAGATGCTCAACATCACTAATCATCAGGGAAATGCAAATGTAAAGCACAATGAGACATCACCTTACCCCTGTCACAATGACCATTATTAAAAAGTCAAAAAACAATAAAGGCAGAGAAAAAGGAATGCATATCGACTGCTGGTGAGACTGCAAATTGTTACAACCTCTATGGAAAATAGTATGGAGATTTCTCAAAGAAATAAATGTAGGCTTACCATTCAATCCAGCAATCCTACCACTTGGTATCTACTGAAAGGAAAAGAAGTAATTTTATCAAAAAGACTCCTGTACTCAAATGTTTATTGCAGCACATTCACAATTTCGAAGATGTGGAATCGACCCAAGTGCCCAGCAATTCATGAGTGGATTAAGAAAATGTAGTATGTATACACACCATGGAGTACTACTCTGCCATAAAACGGAATGAAATAGTGTCCTTTGCAACAATTTGGATGGAACTGGAGACTATTATCCTAAGTGCAGTATCTCAGGAATGGAAAAACCAACACCACATGTACTCTCTAATAATTGGGAGCTAATGGATCAGTACACACAGGCACAATGATACGTAAAGATCATAGGAAATCAAAAGGGTCAAAACCTACCTATTGGGTACAATGAACAGTATTCGGGTGATGGGCATACTAAAAGCCTTGACTTAAGCATTATAAAAGGTATCCATGTAACAAAAACATTTGTACCCTCCTAATATTTTGAAATAAAAGAAAATCAAGCTGGTTGTGAGGAGTGCATGGAAGTTTGTATATTTTTCCACAAGGGTGGCAGGATATTGATGATTGTTGAAGCTAGGAAACAGGTGTCTGGGGTTCGTTAATACTATTTTTTACTCTGTATATGTTTGAAGTTTTTTATAATAAAAAAATTTTAAAGAAAAAAAAAACCTCCAGACATCAAAATCAGTCAACTAAATTAGATGGTAAATAGCTATAATACATTTCTAGAACTCTGTGGAACTTTTTGAGAGAAGGATCCAAAGTGGAACTGGGCCAAAATTTGGTGAACAAATTCAAAACACTGTTGGCATTTGGAAATCACTGGGAAGTACAGAGAAATGTGTTTGAATCGTATAGCTTGTAATAAACTACCATAAGCATTATGAGTGATATTGAGCTTCTACAAATAATTTTGCAGAAGTTTCACTACAAAAGAAAAATAAAATGTAAACTATTGAAATATCACTAATTATATTGGTAGTTATATTATAAATGTTCTAATATGTTAGATTAGTGGTTAATTTTAACAACAGCTATTCCCCATGTTTTAAGAAATACCTATTAACCAGTGGGAATTGTGTATTATATCACGTTTTACAAATAGCCTTTGACAAAATAATGTGCTCTATTATCTTATCAATTTCCTTTGTTAATTTTTATAGAGACTCTTGAAATAATTTTATCATTATTTATTAATAGTTAGTAACATACCTGGGATTAATTTTATTTCCAAGACATGTCTACAAATTAGATTATAATTCTTGCATTAAAGCAACCTGTCATTCAGTTTTATTAAGCTCAATGAGTTCTTCAATTGACACAATGCTATGAAAATCTCTTAACATCCATGTTTCAAAAATTTGAGATGGTTTTGCATTGAACAAATAATGATAATAACCTCCAAAATATCAATAAAAAATAAGTTCTTAGTGTCTTATTTAGACATATGAAGACTCAGAGATAGTTCAAGGCAGTCCTAATAAGTGTGAGTTTATTTCTCTCGCACCTTATGGTACTTAATATTCTTGGATTTTTTTCAGAGTTTATAGGACCACCTTTTGTAGATGGCATAGATATGGTCTTTATAGGGCTACTTAAACATTATACTGGATTTGTTTTGGCTTTTATAGTCAGAGAGATAAACATAAACAAATAAATGCACATATACATACATTTATACACACTTTTTTTAGACTAGTCAAGTGCAGTCGTGAGGGGGGAAAAGAGTAGAACAACAAGTTCAATCTGTAACTGACTGTGAACAATAAAGTGACATAAATCACTACAATAATTGGTCTATTATTATATTTTTAATTGTCATATCTATAAAACCCTAATTTTCTTCTGACTTTTGTTTATATTGAAGTGATTCAAAATACACAAACATTCCAGAAATTTCTCAATATTTCAGAATCATTGGAAGAATGATGAATAATATATAAACTAAAAAGGAACTTAAAATTGTTGAAATACAAGATCAAAATAATCTCTTATATGAAGGTTACCAAATACTTTCTATGTATGTTTCAAAATATATCCACATTTTCTTCTGCTTCCACTATAAAGGGTAACTTATTAATGAGCCTAATCTAGTGTTTTCTGTGCCCAACTGATTATTTGTGCCCTATATAATTCCAAACAAACACAAATCCATAATAAAATTATATTAATGAAGTTCAATTCTATCTCCTCTTATTCTACACTTGCCCATCTATTATGTACATGTGAACTAGAATTTAGTTTCATTCATAAATTTGCTGCCAAAGGATGAAAAATCATGTAAGTAGATAATTGGAGTTTGATTTTTCTCTTTTTTTAATTTTTTTTTTAATTTCAGCATATTATGGGTGTATAAATGTTTAGATTACATATATTCCCTTTGCCCCACCCAAGTCAGAGCTTCAAGCATGTCCATCCTCCAGATCGTGCTCACTGCAGCCATTAGGTGTGTATATACCCATCCCCTCTTCCTCTCTCCCATCCGCCCGGCACCTGATGAATGTTATTACTATAAGTGCACTTAAGTGTTGATCAGTTAACACCAACTTGATGGTGAATGCATGTGGTCCTTGTTTTTCCATTCTTGTGGTACTTCACTTAGTAGAATGGATTCCAGCTCTATCCAAGATAATACAAGAGGTGCTAGATCACCATTGTTTTGTGGCTGAGTAGAACTGATGGTATACATATACCGCATTTTCTTAATCCACTCAATTTTCCCAGCTCCATTTATTGAATAAGGATTCTTTTCCACAGTGTATGTTTTTGTCTGCTTTGTCAAAGATCAGATGGCTATATGAGGCAAGTTTTATATCTGGGTTTTCAGTTCTGTTCCATTGGTCTATATCTCTGTTCTTGGGCCAGTACCATGCTGTTTTAGTTACTATAACCTTGTAGCATAGGTTGAAGTTTGATGAGTTGATGCCTCAAAATTTTTTCTTTTTGATTAAGATTGCCTTTGCTATATGGGGTATTTTCTGGTTCCATAAGAAGTGAAGAATTATTTTTTCTAGATCTGTGAAAACCTATTGGTTTTTTAATAGGGTTGCATTGAATCTGTAGATCACTTTGGGTAGTACAAACATTTTAACAGTGTTGGTTTTGCCAGCCTATGAGCATGGTATGATTTTCCACCTGTTTACGTTTTCTGCTATTTCTTTCCTCAGTGTTTCATAGTTCTCCTTGTAGATGTCTTTTACCGCCTCAGTTAAATATATTCCTAGGTATTTTATTTTCTTTATTGCTATTGTGAAGGGTGGTGAGTCTTTGATTTGGTTCTTAGTTTGACTGCTGTTGGCGTATAGGAATGATACTGATTTCTATACATTGATTTTGTAACGTGAGACTTCACTGAATTTGTTTATCAATTTCAGTAGTCTCATGGCAGAAACTTCGGAGTTTTCTAGATGTAAGATCATATTGTCAGCAAAGAGTGATAGTTTGACCTCTTCTGTCCCCATTTGGATTCCCTTCATTTCTCTCTCTTGTCTGATTGCTCTCGGTAGGACTTCCAGCACTATGTGGAATAGAAGCGGTGATAGAGGGCAACCTTGTCTGGTTCTAGTTCCAAGTGGGAATGCTTTCAATTTTTCCTCATTCACTATGATATTGGCTGTGGGTTTGTCATATATGACTTATATCATTTTTAGGTAAGTCTTGTCTGTGCCTATTTTGTTTAGTATTCTTATCACAAAAGAGTGTTAAATTTTGTCAAATGCTATCACCCAGATATTGTACATTGTACCCATTAGGTATGATTTCACTCATCCCACCCTCACCTGCATGATTTCTGTTGAGTTTTACTTCCATGTGTGTACATGAGTGCACATGTATCGATGGGCACTTGGGTTGATTCCGCATCTTTCTGATTGTGAATTGAGCTGCAATAAACATTCTAGTACAAATGTCTTTTTGATAAATTGACTTTTTACCCTCTGGGTAAATACCCAGTAGTGGGATTGCTGGATCAAATGGTACTTCTTTTAGCTCTTTGAGGTATCCCCATATTACTTTCCACAGAGGTTGTACTAGTTTGCAGTCCCACCAAGACTGTATGTGTTCCTTTCTCTCTACATCCATGCCAGCATCTACTGTTTTGAGACTTTTTGATAAAAGCCATTTTCACTGGGGTTAGTGATAATTCATTGTGGTTTTGATTTGCATTTCTCTGATGATTAGTGATATTGAGCATTTTTTCTTATGTTTATTGGCCATTAGTCTATCTTATTTTGAAAAGCTACTGTTCATGTATTTTGCCCACTTTTTCATGAGATTGCTTGATTATTTCTTGCTCTTTTGCTTGAGTTCTTTGCAGATTTTGGTTATTAACCTTTTATTAGACATATAGCATGCAAATGTCTTCTCCCATTCTGTAAAAATCTGTAAAAAAAGAACTAGAAATCACTGAGGAAGGAAATGGCAGATGATGTAAACATTTGGAAAAACATATCATGCTCATGGATCAGCATAATCAACATTGTTAAAATGCCCATACTACACAAAATGATTTACAGATTCAATGCAATCTCCATTAAAATACCAACATCATTTTTAGGAGATCTGGGAAAAATAATTCTATGCTTGTTTGGAACCAGAAAAGAGTCCAAATAGCCAAAGCAATCTTAAGCAAAAAGAGCAGGTCTGGAGGCAACACTTTACCAGACTTTAAGCTATGCTACAAGGCCATATTAACCAAAACAGTATGGTACTGGTACAAAAATGGAGACATAGACTAATGGAATGGAACAGAAAACCCAGATATAAAACCATCCACATACAGCCATCTGATCTTCACAAAGTAGACAGCAATATACACTGGGGAAAAGAATCCCTATTCAATAAATGTTGCTGGGACAATTGGATAGGCACATGTAGATGATTGAAATAGAATCTATATCTCTCACCACTCACAAAAATTAATTCAAGATGGATAACAGACTTAAATCTGAGCCATCAAACCATAAAAATTCTAGGAGAAAATGTTGGAAAAACTCTTCTAGACCTTAGTCTAGGCAAAGAATTTATGAAGAAGAGCCTTAAGTGCAATCACAGCCACAACAAAAAATAAATAAATGGAACTTGATTAAATTAAGAAGCCCTTGCACAGCTAAGGAAACAATCAACAGAGCAAATAGGCAACCTACAGAATGAGAAACTGATTTTTTTGCAATGTTCTTCCCATTTTCCTATTCTTAAGAGTAACTTAGGTTTAAATATACAGATTTCCATATGCACTTCCTCAGACTACACCCACTGCCGCCTAGACCTACTAATATGGCTCTCCAGGGAGAGACCTATTTTTCTTTTCCTTGTGTTATTTTCCTCTTTCCATTTTTGTTTTTTACTTTATTTCTGGCCCCCCCATACACAAACAAAATAGAATAATATTGCTCATCTATTCCGGCCATACTCAGACAAGCAGTCACTTACCCTTTGAGTAGGATGATGCAGTCACAGCATTGAACACAATAAATACTCTTAATGAAGAACATTCGAAGTAGAAAGCAATTCCATAATTTCTGCTTTTCTTAGATAGCATCCTTCTCTCCATCTGTTCTTAGTTTGGAGCCAAAGCCTGTTCTAGATAAATATAGTTATCTGTGGGAATGGATGAAGAGGAGTTCAAAGACCAGACTCCTGGTGGGTTGTCAAAGACTAAGAAATGTAGACAAACTCCTTTTCTTACCAACCATAAGGCAAAGCAAAACCAAAAGGAAAAAAAAAAAAAAACCCTGTCTGTGGGAATACCACCTGTAGCAATACAAAGCAATACAAAGCAATACAAATATCCTTCAGGATCCAATCTTATCTTCTTCTAACTACTGTCACCATCATACCCCAGCTCATTTTATTGTTGTTCTCAAAGAAAAAATCACAGGCTTTTTCACATTAAGGGTTTTGCTACAAATCTCTTTAGGAAAATAGGATATTCCAAATAAAAAGTATAAGCATGTTACACTTTTTTTGTGGCTACAGATCTATAGCTTCTAACTCCCTCCAAGAGAGAAAATGGAAGCCCTGGAAGATCTTTTTCCCACCACTTTTATCCTTCTCAGGTAGACTCAATAAGTGTTCCTTATCTCTATGTGTTTCCTTCATGATACTCTCTTCCCATTCTAAGAATGCCATGAAAAACAGGAAAATTTTCTTTGCATTATTTCCAATACATAATTGTGAATATTCAAACTGTTTGGTGGAGAGTTCGTTAAGCTTTTGTCCTGCCCAAGGAAATTTATTTTTGTACAAAACAATATGCCGAATGATTGTAGGCGATGTACAAGACATCATTAAATAAAATAAGAAAATATAACTTCCTATTTATAAGAAAATAGGAAGGAGAAATTATAAAAGGGCAAAATAAAATAAAATAGTAAATTAATGTAATATAAAATCACATTCCATGCACAATTTTATCTTTTATTTTAATCCAGCTTTTTTTTTTTGTGCAAGAAACAGTGCCTCACTAAAGTTAATTCAAGTAAAAGAAGAATTAATGTAAAAATACATGTGGACTGGAAAGTTGTTAGGATGTTAGGAACCAAGGCCACCCTAAGGACTGCCATTCTGTGCTTGTTCATAGGTCATGACATACTTCTGTACTTTCTCACACCATCTCGGTTTGTTGTTGCTGTGGTTGTTGTTTTCCTAAGACTTTCTAATTACTTTCCTATTAAATTCTCTTAGTTATAGTTGCTATCTTATTACCGTTGTTACACATGAACTCTCTACCTGATAAAACTTTTTGGTTTCTCCTGCTCCTTCATCTCCCACCACGCTGCTGTCAACTGCCATAGTTTTTAAGTCTATTTCCCAAAATAAAAATGGGAAAAATAAAAACCAGAAATGATGTGTCTTTCTGATTTAAAGATTGTTCATCTTTTCATACTGGTTAATGGCCCTATACTACTAGCCAGCCTATGAATTGGTTACACTGGGGCAACATAAGCAAACAAAAACAACAACAAAAAACACTGAAGATAATACTCACTGAGATGAAGGTAGAAACGTGGTTAAATTAAAACAAAAATGAAAACAATGACAAACCAAATTCCTAGAATAAGATATGGCTGAGATAGATTCTTTTAGAAAGAGGCTTGTGTAGTGTAGATATCCTGACATGTACAGCATATCTTACTCCCTTATATCTTTTACTCTTTTGTACACAGATACAGATGCACAGCTACCTGAAGTACATAATGTACAACTATTTAGATGTCCAACTATTTAACTTCCCACTCATCTCCAATAAAAATTATCAAAGTCAGGTAAAGTTATTTCAGACAGAGTGATACTGTTAAGCCACTTCATTTTTTAAAATTTATTTTATTAAATATGGAGTTCATAGAAAAGAAAACTTACAAAATATGTTTAAAATATAAATAAAAACTAATTCATAAATGAAAAAAAAAACATATACTCACCTTTTATTTGAAGACATATAATGTGGATTTACCTATAAGTTCTCTGTATGATCCTCTCTAATCTTTTTTCCTCTCTTCCCCACTAAGATTTTGTTGTTGTTATCATTTATTGGTTTATCTTTATAGTTTTCTTTTTTATATACTTGTGTTCATAAAGAATATCTTGTTTAGTTTTGCATGTGCTTGAGCTTTAAATAAATTGAACAAAACTGTGTGCAGTCTCCAGAAACATTATTTTCATATTATGTTCCTGAGACCTATTTATACTGCTGTCCATGACATTGTTTCTGCTTTGACACTTATTTTTATTAATGTCTATCAGCAATGCATCAGTATAAAACAAAGTATCAATCCATTCTGCCCTTTATGTGCATTTTCTGTTGTTTCCAATATTTTGGAATTAAAACAATACTGCCAAGAACCTGTCCTTGATACAGGGACATGTTTCTAGGATATATGGGTTGTAAACATGTAAATATGTTTGTAGGATATACAGGTTGAGCATCCCTAAGTGAAAATCTACAATGTGAAATGCTCCAAAATTCAAAACTTTTTGAGTGCTAACATGACAACACAAGTGAAAATTCCACAAAGTACTTAATACAAACTTTGTTTCATGCACAAAATTATTTAAAACATTACATTATATAAAATTACCTTTAGACTATGCATATAAGGTGTATATGAAACATGAATTTTGTGTTTAGACTTGGATCTCATCCCCAAGATATCTGAGTATATATATGCAAATATTACAAAATACAAAAAAATTCAAAACACTTCTGGTCCAAAGCATTTTAGATAAGACATACTCAACCTGTATATCCTGGGGGAAAATTCATTGGTCATAGAGTATACTCATTACCTGCTTCCCTAGATGTGACAGACATGGAGAAGCACTACTTAGATTCCCCTCAAGAAAAGACTTGTTACCCAACTGTGAGGAATGAGATTTACCAACAGTGTTTCTTTAGCCTCCGCCTCAGTATTGGAGTCAAGGTTATACTTTCTCAGAGTGGCTGTCACATAATAACTGAGCAAGGAGTAAGTAAGTACAGAGTCTCACACATTTCCACCAACCAGAGAAAATTGTGATGGGCAATTTTTGCTCCAGAGTTTCTGTTGGGCTGTCAGAGACTTTGTCATATCTCTTTTGCAAAATATAACAGCTGCATCTCTGCCCAATTGCTCTTCCACCTCTATTTTTTCAATTCAACTTCTGTTTCTCAGAGAACCAAATCTGCTACACTGAAAAATTCCAAATTGTTTTCCATAGTGGTTGAAACAATGTTTATACCCACTTTCAGTGTATATGCCACATGCACTGTATCTTCAGCGATAGTTGATATATCCAACTTTCAAAATTTTACCAATCTCATGAGTGAAGAATGGTATTTAATTTTATTTTTATTTTATATTATCCTTATTGCTAATGAGATTGAAGGATTTTTTGTTGTTGTTTTCTTTTGTTTTGCATTTCTTTATTGATCTTTTAGTTTTCTTCTTTAATGAAGTCCCTGGTCATGCTTTATCTTTTGAGTTGTTTGATTTATTGTTTCTTTTTTAAATTTTCTTTTTAATTTTTAAGTTTATTTTGTTTTTAATTGACTCATAATAATTGTACATTTTTATGGGTACAGTGTGATGTTTTGATACATGTATATATTGTATAATGATCAAGTGAAGGTAGCTAAAATACCATTTTAAAATAGCTAGAAGAGAGGATGTTGAAAATTTTATTTTGTTTTTAATTGACAAATAATGATTGTATATATTTATGAGGTGCATTGTGATGTTTTGATACATGTACACATTGTGGAATGATGAAATCAGGCTAATTAATACATTCATCACCTCAAATACTTACCATCTCTTTGAGGTGAGGACACAATGTTTTTAACAAATAATGCAGATAGATGCATAGATACAGTTATTTAAAAAATACCAGATTTAGGGCAGACTCATGCTATATATAACTCTTAATATTATAATTGTGTGACTATTTTCACATCTTAAGAAATTTTATCTTATTAATAGAAATATCTCCATTTTGAATATAATTTATAGCTTCATAATATTTTACCTTAATAACAATTTATACAACAAATTTCCTCTTATTTTATCTTATTTTATTTTTGTTTTTGTTTTCTGAGACTGGGTCTCCCTCTGTTACCCAGGCTGGAGTGCAGTGGCATGATCATAGCTCACTGAAGCATCAATCTCATGGGCTCAAGTGATCCTCCCACCTTGGCCTCCCAAACTGTTGGGATTATAGGCATGAGCCACTGCACCCAGGCTTCTCTTATTTTAAATGTAGTCTCCTTCCAAATTTTTGCCAATGTAAAATAAAACAGATTTGTAAAGGATTCCTTCATTCTATGTGTGATTACATTTTTATTAAAAAGATAGTGTCCCTTTTATATGCTTATATTTAAGCTGTGCCCCATCAAGGACCTACCCTGACCTACCACAGAAGGTAGTCCCTGGTGTTTTTATTTTACTCACAACACCACTGATAATCATATATTTTTCCTCTCTGTAATTCAACATGTCAAAGAGTAGGACACTATTGGCATTTTATCATTATTAAATTGGAAATAACTGATGAGCACAGATGTGCACAGAGGAAAATAAAACTCAGTGGAAATCAACCAAGAGGGAGGGGGAAGAAGGGGAAGGTAAAAAAACCTACCTAATGGGTATAATGAACACTATTTGGGTGACGGGTACACCTATAGTCAGGACTCAAGCATTACAAAAGTGATCCATGTAACCTAAAACATTTGTACCACCTTAATATTTGAAACACAAAACTTTTTTTAAATGACATAAACATTTTAGTGAAGAAGATTTGCTGAAAACCTGTAAATACAAAACAAGACATTAATGATAAAATGCACAATAGTGTTTTCTTCCTTTTTCATTGGTTTGATTAATACTAAACACTAAATACTAAGTGTTTTCCAGTTAGAGTTATAAATATCTATTTGTGCTTTTTTTTCCACTTTATATTTAGTCCTTCCAGATGAATAGCACTTCAAAATTTTAATGTCAAATTTCATTAATTTTTCCCAGTTTGCTCTTTTTGGGTTTTGTTTAACTTGAAGTTGTAAAAGTATTCATTTGCTAGTAGAGCCAATAAATGTGTTCTGCTCTACTTCAGCAAAGTGATAGGTTATAAGAACAACACACAAAAATTTCTTGTGTTTCTTTACATCAGCAATGGACAATCTGAAAAAAATTAGAAAGCAAATTCTATTTACAATATCATATAATGAATAAAATATCCCAAAATAAATTTTACCAAGGTGAAAGACTTATATACTGAAAACTACAGAACATTGCTGAAAGAAATTTAAAAAGACCTCTATAAAAGAAAAGACATCCCATGTCTTTCCATGGATTGGAAGAAAATATTGTTAAGATGTCAACACTACCCAAAGCTTCAATCTGTGCCTCCCCACCAAAAAAAAAGCATTGACAAAGGTAACACTGATTTATGATTAAAAGAAACAAACTCTAAAAAAGAGAGAAAGAAATAGAGGGGAACTTCCTAAACTTTATAAAAACTTCTACAAAGAAATCTGCATCTAATGTTATACTTAACTGGTGACAGAACAAGACAAGAATGTGTGTTCTCATCATTCTTACTCAGCACACATCTGAAAGTTGTAGTAAATTCAATAATGCAAGAGAAGTAAATAAAAGGCATACAGACTCAAAAGTAATAAATGAATGTCTTTATTTGTAGGTGAACATGATTGCCTACATAGAAAATTGTAAGGAATCTACAAAAAATTTTACACTTGATCTCAGCCAAAAGGCCAATAAGTGATACAAAAAAATCTTAGATATAATAAGTGATTGCAGCAGGGTCACAAAATATAAGAAAAATACAAAACTCAATGCTCATGTAAAAGCCAAAATTTAAAATAAAATATCATCTTCAATAGCTGAAAAAGTGAAATAGCTTTCAACAACATAGATGGGACTCATATGCTAAGAACTGTAAAACACTGATAGAAGAAATCAAAGAATATCTAAATAAATGCTGATACATACTATGTTCACGATTAAAAGACTCATAATAATAAGCATGTCACTTCTCTCCAAACTGAAAAATGTCTAACACAATTGCTATCAAAATTCAAAGGATTTTTTGTAGATATAGACAATATTGTCCTAAATTTTATATGAAATGACAAAGGAACTAGAATAAAGTAATCATGACAAAGAAGAACAAATTTGAAGGAATCTATCTGCCTGAATTTAAGACTTATTATAAAGCTATGTGATATGGACAGAAGGATAGAAATATAGGTCAATAAAATAAAATATAGAATACAAAAATAGGCCCACACAATAATGGCCAACTGATTTTTGACAAAGGTACAGAAGCCATTCAATGGACAAAAAAGATGGCCTTTTCAATACTTGGAGCTAGAATAAATGGACATCCATAGACAAAGAAAGGAAGAAAAAAAGAGAGGAAGAAAATAAGAGAAAAGAAAGAAAGAAAGAAAGAAAGAAAGAAAGGAAGGAAGGAAGGAGAAACTTGACCTAAGGCTCACACCTTACACAACAGTTAACACAAAATGTATCACAAGTTTAAACATAAAATGTAAAACTTTAAAAATTTTAGGAAAAAAGATATTAGAAAATCTTTGGTATTTAGGGTTAGGTGAGAGTTTTTAAGACTTGACACCAAAAGCATAATACATAAAAGGAAAAATTGATAAATTAGACACCATCAAAAATTTTTAACGAATTATCTGTGAAAGACCTAGTTAAAAGCATAGATGACAACCTACAGTCTTTGAGAAAATATATGCAAACAAGATATCTAACAAATGATTGATATTTAGAAGAGGAAAATCTCAAAACTCAACAGTGAAAAGATCTAATTAGACATGGACAAAAATCATGAAGAGATATTTCACAGAAGAGGATATACAAATTGAAAATAGACACATGAAGGGATGTTAAATATCATTAGCTATCAGGTAAATGAAGATTAAAACCAGAATATGATATCACTATAAAACTGTAAAAACAGCCACAATAAAAATACTTGAACAATTAGGGAATTAGGGGTTCTGACACCAACCCCCCCCATAGTAAAAAAAAATCTGCGTATAACTTTTGACTCAGCAGAAATTTAACAACTAATAACCTAATGTTGACAAGAAGCCTTAGCAGTAATATAAACAATCAATTAACATATGTTGTATGTTATATGTATTACTGTTTTCTTATGATAAAGTAAGCTGGAAGAAAGAAAATGTTATTAAGAAAATCATAAGGAAGAAAAATTATCTTTACTATTCATTAAATGGAAGTGTGTCACCATAAAGATCTTCATCCTCCTCATTTTCCCGTTGAGTAGGCTGAGAAGTAGGAGAAAGAGAAGCTGTTGGTCTTGTTGTCTCAGAGATGGCAGAGATGGAAGAGATGGAAAAGGTGGAAGGGTAGGCAGGAGAGACAGGCACACTCAGTGTAAATTTACAAAAATACATTATTATTTCTGTCTGACATTTTGCTTTTTCATTTCTCTTAAAATGTTGCTGTATGGTACCAATTCTCCTTCCAACGATTCGTTAGTTTCAGTGCCCATATCGTAGAAGGAACCATGTTGTAAAATAATCAGAAACAATCTGTAAATAATCAGAGCCCTTCTGCCAGATTTTCTAATGTCAATTTGTTTTCTGGCACTGCTTCATCTTCTGGGTCTTCGTCCTCGTCATTTGGCACTGGATCAGATGTGCTCATGTCCACCACTTGTGTTCATGTCTCTGGTGTGGTGTCTATTAGCTCCCAAATTTTCTCAAGATCCGTATCTCGAAACCCTTCACCCTCCAACCTTTTTTGGCATATCCACAGTATCTTTCATGATTTTCTTGATTGTCTCCATAAATCCTGTGAAGTCATACATCAGATCTGGACAGTTTTCTCCAGTATGAATTTATGGTTTGGGGCTTGATGGCTTTCATAGCTTTTTCTGCAGCAATGATGCCATCTTCAATGGTGCAATCCAGACTTTCAGGATGGTCTCTCTATTCAGGTTCTCTTCCATAGGGTAGACAATTCTTTCCGTAGAGTACCATGTATAGTGAACCTTAGAGGTCCTTATGACATCCTAATCTAGGGGCTAAATTAGAGATGTTGTGTCCGGAGGGGAAGTAGACCACTTCAAAACCTTCAGTGTTGACTTCTTGGGTTTCTGGAGGGCCATAGGGCATTGTATGATATCAAAAGAATTTTAAAAGGCAGTCCATTACTGGCAGGGTACTTTCTGACTTCAGGGACAAAGCATTGATGGAACCCATCCAGAAAAAGGGTTTTCATTGTGCAGGCCTTGTACAATCAAAAAGACTGACAGATGCTGTTCATCTTTCCCTTCAATCCTGGGGATTAGCAGTTTTATAGGGAAGGGCAGTCCTGATAATAAGCTTGACTGCATTTGCACGAAACAGTAGAGTTAACCAATCCCTTCGTGCCCTAAATTCTGGTACTGGCTTCTCTTCCTTCCCAATAATGGCATTTTTTTTTCCTAGCATAGGGCATTTTAGTCTGCATTAAAAACCTCTTCAGACAGATATTCTTTCTTCTCAACGATTTTCTTAGTGGCATCTGGGAATTTATCCCATGCTTCTTGTTCAGCAGAAGCTGCTTCTGTTTTCTTGACATTTTTTAAAGCCAAACCATCCTTTCAAAAATTATCAAACCATCTTTTGCTGGCATTAAATTCTCCAGCTTTAGATCCTTCACATTCCTTTTGCTTAAGTTGTCATATGACTGCTTTTTCTTGAATGATAGTAGTGTCAATAGGCATGCCTTTTTATAACAATCTGGTATTCACATAAAAGCTGCTTTTTCAACACAAGATAAAAAGGTATTTTTCAAAAAGTGCAAGGCTTTAGCACCTGTTGGCATAGCTGCAGTAATGGCTTTTCAAATTTTCTTTCTTTTTTTTTTTTTACAATGGTCCTTATACTGTATTCACTTATCTTGAAATGATAGGCAACCACAGCTGCAGACCTCAATCTATAGTACATATCAAGAAATTTAACTTTTTCTTTTAATGTCATGACTTTTCTCTGCCTTTTAGGAGCACTTCCAGCATCACTAGTAGCACTTTGTATGGGTTTTATGGTGTTATTCAGGGTTTATGGTATTGCACTAAACGTGATGAAGAATATGCAAGAACCTTGAGAGATCATTTTTTACTGTGATATGCAATTTACTGGAGAGGAATCGCTCATGCAAAGATGATTAGCATCACAAGGCATTTTAAGCAGATATTTGCAACACTTGAGTTCATCACAGAAGCAACAGGAGGTGGCTATGAAATTATATAACGGTAGTACAGTACATACTAAAGTTAATTTTCTACAATTATGATTTAATACTGCATCTTTATGTTTGTTTACATTTCTCCTGACTGTGAATGATGCCATGCATGGTCTGTAAGTGTTTACCTGCATAAGTTCTGATAAATTTTAACTTTTTGTAATAGATTTGTATATCTTTTGTGTTAGTAAATCATAAAGTAGACCAGTATCTACATATAGTTTGTTCATTCATGACATACTTAACTTTTCCTTAATTTTTTCAACATTTCTAGTTTATGCAGTTCATCTGTGAGTTTTTTTAAATTGTCACAGATCACCAAAATGGTTTCTAGTATATTTATTGAAAGAAAACATATATAAGTGTGCCTGTGAGTTCAAGGGTCAACTGCAGTGACATAACCAAATGCTGGAAAGGATGCAAAGAAACTGTGTATCTCATATATTTCTGGTGAGAGTATTAAATAATATAGACACTGGAAAATATTTGACAGTGTCTTAATAAAACAAAATATACAATTATCATATGACCAAGAGAAATAAAAACTTAAACATTCACAAAAACTGTAGATGAATGTTTATAGCACCTTTATTCATAATAGTCCCAAACTGAAAACAACTCAGATGTCCTTTACTGAGTAATTAAACATACTGTGGTAGATCCATACCATGAAAAACTTCTCAGCAGTAAAAAGGAAAAAACTATTGATACATTTAACAACCTTTATGAATCTTTAGAGAACTACATTGAGTGAAAAAATCTGATCTCATAAGGTCACATACTATTTGGACCCATCTGTATACCATTCTTGAAGTGACAAAATTATAGGCATACAGAATAAATTATTGGTTGTCTGGGGTTCAGGAGGGGGTAAGGAGTGATGAAAGTAGGTATTGCTATAAAAGGGCAACATGAGAGAATCCTGTGCTTATAATATTGGCCTATAATATATATATATTTTTTTTTACATACTGTCCTTGACAGGTTTTGAAGTTGCTCAACAGCCCTGTCTTTTTCTATTTTCTGGAAGAGTGTATGTGAGACTGGGAGTAGGTTTTTCTTGAAGTTTTGGTAGAATTCACTGATTAAAATATCTATTCCAGCAGATTTTCTTCAGACAATTTTTTTCTAGAGATAATCAGCAACTTAAGTAAGAAAATGACAAAAATCAAATTAAGTAGAAAGCCAGAAACATTAAACATAAAACAGAAATTAGTGAAATAAAGATAAGCATAAAATATAATATCAATAAAGTAAAATATAGGATCTTTGAAAAGATTTATTAAATTGACAAAACTATAAAAAATTAGGTAAGGAGAGAGAAAATACAAATAAACAAAATTACTAATAAAATATTTATAATGCCATATAGGCTTCAGAGATAAAATGAGATCTGAAAAACCTCATCCCATTCAATTTGAAAGCTTAAATGGAATATCTAAAAAATTATAATTTATCAAAAGAGATCATAGAAGAAATAGAAAGTATAGTTTTTAAAGCATCATAAAAAATAAAATTAAATAAAAGGTTAAAATAATTTTATAATGCTTTTCAAACTGTTTCTACTTTCTATTTCTTTTATCATCTGTTTGGAGGAATTATAATTTTCTAAAAATTTAGGCATTCCATCTGTTTTTACTATCTATATCTGGCTTAATTTCTTTGTGGCTAGGGAACATTAGTTACATGCTACGACCCCTTTGAAATTTGTAGAAACTTACTTTAGGCCTTACTTTAGGCCAGCATATGGTCTGTTTTTTTTTTTTTTTTACTCAAAAGAATGTGCACCTATGTGTTGAGGTTATGTGTTCTACGTAAACTAATTAGATCAAGATCAAGATTGCTAATTGGTTCTTAATATTTTCTTTATCTTTGCTACTCTTTTTTTTTTGTCTGCCTATCTATAGAATACTAAGAGAAATATGTTCAAATATTCCTGAAATAGGATAAACAATTATTAAAAGTGGAGTGTGAGTTATTGGGGGAGTTTTATGGCATATCATACTTGGATAAAGTTGAAAACATTAGGAAAAATGCCAACAGATTGGACAAAAAAATATAGCCAACCTGTTTAGATCATCAAGTTTTAATCAATCAATAAAACATATTTTGTATCCACTGTATGTCAAGGCACTAAAATAAATAGGACAATATTTCTATAAAATATCTTACAGTATGAATGAGGAAATGAGGTATACATCAATTTTGATAGAAGATGACATTTGATAAAAGTTCTAAGAGTGGGACAAGCAAAAGACTAATGGAACCTAAGGGAAGAGATCACTTCCGGCCAGGTTGATCAAAAATGTCCCAAGATGAGGTGGTGGAGTTTTGAAGGATGAATAAAGTTATGACAGAGAAAAATGAAGACAGAATATATTTTACAAAAATTAGAAAGCAATAAAATTTTGGCTTGTTCAGAAAAAGGGAAGCTTTCCAACTTGCTTAGAGTATAGGGTTCATAATATGTTTGTGTAATGATTATATTTCCAGGTAACGAGATTGATAGGAGCTGAATAATCCCTTCCACAAAAAAATGCTAATTCATATGTTGAAGCCTAACTCCCCAGTACCTCAGAAGTGTACTTGGGGGATCAGGCCTCAAAAGAGGCAGTTAAATTAAAATAAGGCCGTTAAAGTAGATTCTAATCCAATCTGACACAGAGAGACACTTGGGGTTCACACCCAGGGAGGAGGCTATGTGAGAACACAGCCACTTGCAGGCCAAGGAAAGACACCTCTGAAGAAACCAAATCTTCAAACACTTTGCCTGGGCTTTTAGCCTCCAGACTGTGAGAAAGCAAGTTCTGGCTGTTGAAGCCACCCAGTCTGAAGTATATTGTGTTATGGCAGTCCTAGCAGACAAACACAGAGCTACAATGGGAAAATAAAGAACAATGTTTGCCTGCCTTTAGTTAGCATTTGAGAGCCATCACACAATATATAGTTTCTACTAAAGCATTTCCCCTCTATCTCAGCTGATTATTAACATAGGACCCCCCGATGCTTACTCTTGCTTTACCTGTTGTTCTGCCATTCCATTTTTACCTGTATAACAGCACTCCTCATATTAAAGCCATCTAAACCTAGCATCACTTCAACGACCTCAGATTTCCCATAAAACATCTTCTAGCTTGAGAAAAGTTCACAAATATCTATATATAAAAAAGGCTAAGTGAGCACCATGGTATTCATCTCCCATTCATCCGCTAGTTTGCCTTTGATGTGGCATCTATAAAAAGCACATCATGCTCACCTATAGATAGTAGAGCAGCCATGACGTGTGCAAGTTAATTTAGCCTTGGTTTCAAGAAGTGGTTCTGCTTCTTTATATTCTTCTAAGCTTCCAGCAGTTCTAATTTGTGAAAGTAATAACTTTACCTAGAAGTGTTATGCTAATTAGTATTTTTTTAATTACAAAAATTGCAGTTTAATGATGAGTGTGTTCTTTCCCTATAAAAGACTCTGACGCACTTACTTGAAGGACTGAGGCCAGGCCTCCCTTTTCTGCTTCATCTCCTGCAATAATTTGGTATTCCGCAAATAGTACATGTTGTGCAACTATGGGAAACATAAATTATAGCTAGAAAGTTTTACAGATATCCATTATGGTATTAGGAAAACAAATGAGCAAGCAATAATTAAAAGAAGACTGAACATAGATCAACGATGAAAATGAGTCATGAGCAAGGGTTATGATTAATTTAATTATGTGCCCTTGAGGTACAAAGGGGGAAAAATGTTAGGGAGATATTTCAAGCATTCTCACAAACCAATAAAATTTAAATCACTTATGAGTCTAATACTGTAAAACATCAAAGGATGCAATTTAAGCAGCTTGGTTTGTTAGGACAGCAAGATGAATACTTTTATTAATTATCAATTTTGTCATACCATTTCCTACTCTTAGATATTAAAGAATAAAAAAGCTTTAAGCAGTAATTTTTTAAAAAATTGTAGATATACAAAATTTAAGGCAAAGAATACTTGGCAAACTGAATTAATAGAAGATAATTTTTTATACTATTTCATGTTACTCTATTTTCTTTCATTTTACTGGGCAATGAGTTAGTGAAATCTAGCAATTTTGCTTTCTATAATGAAGAAACTCACAGTATTTGGCTGCAGAAATTTCCCCGAACTAGTTCCAAAAGAGATAAAGAAAACAAAATGTCATATATGTGTATGTACGTATATGTGTACATACATGTATACATATATACATGGGTTTCAGAAACACATTTATTGGTGCAGCTAAGTTAGGTTTTCAAGTCAGAACTTTAAAAAAATAACCTTCATAATTCGTGCATCTTCTTTTTTTAACAATACGGGTTCTATCCTATTTGAGTAATAACATTTACATTCTTATTGAGAAAAGGAGAAAGTGAGCACAAATCGTGAGTAAAATTCTTGTTACTGCCATCATCATCAAGAAACGTTTCTCAAGGATTCACCATAAGTAAAGCTAAGAAAGAATTTTGAGTTATAAGAGGGCATCAGATGTAAGATTTTTTAAAGACATACATTTCTTATTTGCAGACAACAGAATAGTTTACTCTACCTAGTTTGGGCTCCAACAGATTTATTAAAGAATGTTTGAAAGCCCACCGTATTGTAGGAAAACTGTAGAGTAAGCTTCAGAAATAGCTCCCCAAACAACATTGCAGAACCGGACGGTATGGGAGGAGCTGCTGCTGCAGACCACAGAGGTGCCAGCCTCTACCCCCACCCACATCAGTGTGGGAAGCAAGATCCCACTGATTCCCCATGAAGTTCGCCTCTCGTTCAAACTCTTGTATGGCTATGCCCACTGTGTGAGACCTACGTTACATATGCACACACTGGCAGTAAGAGAAAAGAATTTATTTTATCTTGGGAAAGATAATTAACAATATGAGAATATGAGGAACTATTAAAACATAGGGGAAAGTATTTTAAAGGTTTTAGGTAGCCACAAATGGCAGGTGTCTATTTCTATATATAACAACAACTTACATTCCATTAGCATTGCCTTATTTTATTTTTTATAGTACATTCACTATTTATAATATATAAACATCTACTTGCAAGTCTATAATAAATATCAACTCTGGTTTTAAGAAAGTATTATATATGCAGGGTTTTAGGGAACTGTAATAAAGGAACTCCGCTAGGGAAAGTCATAAAATACTTTTTCTATTGTTAATTCTTGAGTAGTGTTATCTTTAAGTTTAGCTACAGTATATTTTACACTGTCTTTCTCCCACCAACTTAAGTGTTAATGGTACTTTTCAAGTATTTTTAAAGCAATCACTTTCATAATTTCTAGCACAATAATAAAATATCTATGTAAATATAGCCAGTGTTTGCTTTTCTTGTAAAGGAGATAAAGTAGCTATAATATTTTCTTGAAAAGTTCTAAAATGTTTTCACTACCCCTCTTCTCCTTTCTACTAATAAGAATATTTGTTTTAAGAGAGTCTGCTGAGATACAGATATTAACTTATTTTACCAGAGGAATAGTCTTGAGCAATAATGAAAAACAAGACATGCTTGCTAATGGAAACATTATTTTCAATTGCTTTCTCTGAACCCATTCTGGATGGTATTCTCTTAGCAGAATGGTTAGAGAATTGTGGAAAAGTTTAAAAAATAAGCACACAAGGAAGCCTAGCAGAGGACTGGCACATAGGAAATAGTAGTTTCTTCTCCCTTCAAGTTTTCCCTTTGGTCTCTGCTCAGTTCAATTTAGAAAATAGTTATTGCATGTCTTCTACATGCCAGGAGCTTGCTGGGCACTATGGTGAGTAACCTCAGGTCACTGCCCTAAGTCATTTACAGACAGTAGAGTAGCGTTTATTTCAAAAACGAGTGGTATGAGCCTTGAGAGAACACATAAGTACAGAAGTTCATGTATGGAAGAAAGAAGTAATCATTGCTTTTACCTTTATGGAGTAGTTGGTGCCTCAGCAACATCTTGAAAGATAAGTGGAAGTTCCACAATCCAGGCACATATGCCAGATGAATAAAATAAATTCTTCTCATGTATTATCCCTTTTAAGCTACAAAAGATAGGAGACTTGGTAAACTCAGCCTGCCAACCAGTGGTGTAGACGTTAATCATTTTACATAGATTTGGGTGATTCTAGCTGCTTTCCAATCATATCATATAGACTGAGATCCTCATTCAGAAGTTGAAGCATAATACTCGAAAATTAGGTCAGTGGGGAAAAATAGTCCTGATTTTTTTGTTTAATATGGAAGAGAAGAAAAGTTGCATTGAAGATATAACCACTCAGAGAAGAGTGCTTTCTTGCCACTCCTAGTGGTATGTACACAATAAGTGCTTAGTGCTTATTGAAAGTATACATATCTGCATGCAAAATTTATGACAGTAGAACTTCTATGTTTAATGTGATTAATCTCTAGGATTGAGAATAGGGATAGTTTGAAAGAGGCTTAGCCATGAGGAGATAAGATGAAAAATGTTAAGATTATTTCAAGGGAACAGTAAAACAAATATGGCATAGAAATCCAATGACAACAGGAAAAAATGTATAACAAATTAATAGATTATTTTTTTCATTAAGGAGATGGGAAATAGCAATCCATTCTGATCACAAAATTGCAAGGTAAGCATACAAAGGGAAAGCTTAATTGATAAGGAACAAAACAAGGTTTGGGTGGTTTTTAGCAGATACATTTTTAAACTATAAGGGTGTCTCACCACTCTGAAATTTTGGGTATTCCGTGGTCATCTTTTCTGTTACTATCTAAACTAAATGCTTCAAGTCCTTATCAAACATGATATTACATAATCCAGTAACCTAATAAATATTTTTGAGGAGTTTCTTAAAGTGCTTTGTAGGGACTGTCCCTGGGCAAGAATTGGCTTGAGCCCAGAGTCAGCGAAGCTGGACGTGCTTCTTGGGTCCAGAGGTCAATAGGTCCGGACACAGCCTGTTGAATGCTTCTTGGGCCTAGAGGTCAATGGCCTGTTGAACAAACAAACTGTTCCCTATGGCAAATAGCCAAGGGCCTGAGGTCTTGCACACAAGCCAAGGCCTCTCATGCGGTAATGAGGCCTCTCAAGGTCCTGCATGCGGTAATGAGGTCAAGAGGTTAGGATGCAAACATCTGCCTCCTTTGAGTGATTTTCCAGAAGGAATGGAACATGTTGCCTCAGGACTCTAAAGATAGTCACGTACCAGAAAGTAGCTGCTGGACAGAAAGGGTATAAAAATAAAAGGACTGGTGCTGTCGGCACTGCAGTCTTGTGCCATCTTTGTGTGTCTGTGTGTTTCTTTCTGTGTTCATCCCCTGTTCTGCAATCGGGTCGCAACAGTGCTTTTTGTCATTTGTCATGTCTAGGGTCACCACATATAGTCAAGAGATTTGGGTAAACAACTCCATGAGCACTACTCACAAAGACTACATTGGAAATGGTACTCACTCTCCCCTCCCCTAGTTGTACAATGCTCATTGTGCATAACAGTACAGAGTGCTCCTGCAATTGCCACCTCAAACCTCTTCTCTCAGCTTCAGTGTGATCCCCTCTCCCTGTATTGCTGTGCATTATCCATGCATCTTCAGGTTGTCTGCCCCATCTTCCATAGACATGCTACTTCCCTTTGGCCATCTAGACCATTGGCTGCAGTCTTTAAAAATCTTTGCTGTGTCTCTTAAGGCCAGGAGTTTATGAGCAGCCTGAGCAACATAGCAAGACTCTGTCTCTACAAAAAATATTAATAACAAAAGTAGCCAGGTGTGGTATCTTATGCTTGTAGTCCCAGCTACTCAGGAGGTTGAGGTAGGAGGATTGCTTAAGCTCAGGAATTCAAGGTTACAGTGTGAGCTATAATCAGGTCACTGCACTCCAGCCTGGGCAACAAAGAGAGACCCTGTCTCTAAAAAATAACAAAAAATAATTTTCTCTGAACTTGGTGGTATCAAAAGGGGTCTTTCTCTCTCCCTCTCTCTCTCTCCCCCTCTTTCTCTCTCTGTCTCACACACAAAAATGCTTAAAACTTTTTATCAATATCATCTGCACTATTCCTAAAGAGTTGTTAATTTTTTTGTTTGCTGTCTGAATAAGGTTAGTCCAAACTTTCAGTATCATAGATCAAAAGAACAAATAAGTAAAAAAAAAAAAAATGTAATAAAAAACATTCTCTATAATAAGTAATTTATGGTAGATATTTTCCCAGAAAATTACCTGGGAAACTACAAAGTTATGAATCTCAAGGGTTAAAGTTTTGTGCTGAGTCAATCATGACTCCAAAAGGTGGTAATAATATTTATTTACTCAGAGTTCCAATCTTATTGTCAAGTCAAAGCTGGGGTGTCAGACTTGGAAGTGATTAGACTGAATTTCTGGAAGAAACCCAGCAATCCTGGCTGATCTCAGTTTACCCTGGAAGAAACACAGACAAGTGGATCAAGACAAGGGCATGTTGCATAGGAGCAGCTTCACTTATCAGAGTGGGCATGTTGGTAAGCTTAGAATTCTGAATACATATTATTAGGTAACCTTTGTGAGCTCTCTTCCTGCAGTTGGACAGGACAAAGAAAAATCAAGGGCATAGATACTGATAAGTGAGAGTGGCAAAGTTGAGAAGGTCTAGTTGGTACCTCCAACTTGTCCATGGCTATGCCAAGATTTTGGCGATGCCTCCATGATAGTCTGCAATTCGAGGCACCCGATTCAACATGGAGTGTAGAGTATAAGTCATTAATTGAGATTGTGTTATGGACTGGACTAGAGTAATGCATTTATCAATGTATAAAATATATAAAATTCTTTGTGTATCTTCACAAGCTGATTCTGAAATATTGATTGACTCCATCAAATTTACTAAAGAAATGCAGATTGAAGGAATAAATGTCTACAGAAGAAGGAAGATTAAGAAGATAGATCAGCACCATCATGTTTTGGTAATTTCAACATTGGGATGCCATCAAACCAGCTCCTTAGTAACTGCTAGAAGCAAATGGGCAGCCTTTGAAATTGGTCATCCCAACTATGAAGAGGTCTGCTTCCCCCTGCTGGAAGCATCCAGTAGCTGCACTTGATCCAGGAATCTTTAATAACATCACCATGGATAGTAAAAGCTCACATTTATTAAGTAGTCAATGAGCTTGGTATAAGAAAATGATAATAAAGCGCCCCTTTCCTCATGTGCATGACTAAATTGTTCTTATGACTCCTAGAGATGTGGTTATGATTCTGTCTAGGCTCTCTCACCACAGCACATGTATTAAGGCACTCAAGCCTATGGAAAAACATGGTTTGATGCTTTAATACCTGAAAAGTGCTCTGCAGGCTTTGGCCAATCATAAATATACACCCATGTCTTTCACCTACACACAAAACCTGCAATCACATGCAGAATTTCCAGTTTTTCAAAGGGGAGAAATCCTTATTTTCTTTCATGTCATATTATTTTTCTTCTGTCTATACCATTTCTTTTTTATTTCTTTTTTGTCAGACAGATAAATCTTCAGTGTTCTACGGAGGCCTTTTTTCTTGAACCAATTACATGCTTGTTTTCCTATGATACCTCCTATAAGAATTTTGAAATACCATACCCTGACTTCTGACTTTTTTCATATATCTCAGTGTATATATTTTATGTATGTATTAATTACTCACACAGATTGGAAGTTAATTGAAAGATAATTTTACAAAACAATTTTATGTAAAACCACTGAAATAAATTCATCAAATTTCACAAATATATGATATACTCTAATATTAATACTTTATGGACAAGTTTAGAAAAATGTTATGATTTAAAACTGAAGTTAATAAAAACAGTGACAGGGAATAGCTACTGAAGCTTCTGAATAAGTAACATATCATAATTATGGCTGGTAGTCATTTGGATGTTTTCCAATTGTCATTAGGAAATGAGGTGTATCCTCAGGAAGATAATTAAAAGAAAATTGTAATATAATTTTCTAGGACAGTAATAAACACTCATAGATAATGAATATCAAAGATAAATTGATGCATTGCAATTAAGTTTGTTTTCCAAATAGAGTTTTTGTGTTACAGGAGGTTCATTTTGGAAAGTGAATTTTCTAAGATGGAACTGATCTCTGGCGATTCATGGCAGATGGGAAACACAAGACCATTCTTAGTTGTGAGATTTTGAAAGCATAATATCACATGGGGAAGATTTTATTAAAACACAACAGTTTCAAATTTTTCAGGTCTGAAATGAAGATTGATATTCTTTATAAAGCTGTGCTCCAACTTACAGAAAAGTTGTGAAATAATGTTGTGTCTCATTTGACCATTCCTTGGTCAGAACACGCTAAGTTATTATTTTCTATAAGCAATAGTGCCTGTTGGTGACCTTGAACTTGATTTCATAATTTTTACACTGCCACATATCAAATTTCATAGCATAGTTACTAGGATTCAAAATAGACAAGGATCTAACACCAAATCAAAATTCAAAGTAAAAAAATATCCAAAATTACTTTGACACTTTCATGTAGGAGAGTTGTGTTCTCCCGGAGAGAATTTCAGCTCTATTATTATAATATAACACTATTATAACTATAGTCAAAGCCTGATGTAAATCAGCAAAGATCATTTACAGGCTTAATTTTGTTCTAACTTGACAATTAAAATTGGTCAGTGGAAGCTAATACAAACAATTCTTAGAGAGTCTAGGTCTTACTAAGTTCTCTGAGGGAAGTTCTTTTTTATTTGTATATTCTGGTAATATTTGACTGTGTTTTTTGTTTTTGTTTTTGTCAGTATAGCCAAGGACTATGATTTCCATATATGGGCAATACTAATTTTTTTTTCATTTTTGACAAGTCTTTTTAACTTTTAATAAACTGAATTAATAGCAATTGAAAATGGTTTAAAAACAGCTAACAGGAAATGCAGGGCTAAGATAGGCAGTACACAAAATTTAAGAAAAAATTATTTGGCATCCCTATTATCTGGAAAATTACATAATACTTTATTTAGCTATTTAAAATAAAATTATTTGGGATTTTTTGATAAAGTCCATTCTCACTGGAGATAAGTGATATCTCATTGTGGTTTTGATGTGCGTTTCCCTGATTATTAGAGATGTTGAGCATTTTTTCATATGTTTGTTGGCCATTCTTTTGTCTTCTTTTGAAAAGTTTCTATTCATGTCCTTTGCCCACTTTTTGATAGGGTTGTTTGATTTTTTTCTTGCTGATTTTCCTGAATCCTAAATAGATTCTAGTTATCAGCCCTTTATCGGATGTGTAGCATGCAAAAATTGTTTCCCATTCTGTAGGTTATCTGTTTGCTCTCGTGACAGTTTCTTTGGCTGTGCAGAAGCTTTTTAATTTAATCAGGTCCCATTTACTTATTTTTGTTGTTGCTGTGATTGCCTTTGGGGTCTTCTTCATAAATTCTTTGCCTAGGCCAATGTCTATAGGAGTTTTTCCCACATTTTCTTCTAGAATTCTAGTAGTTTCACATCTTAGGTTCAAATCTGTCTAGGGGATGGTCACACTTGAAGCTCTGATTCGGGGGGGTGGGGGGAAAAGGGCAATATATGTAACCTAAACTTTTGTACCCCCATAATATGCTGAAATAAAAAAATACACAAAAAATAATAAAATAAAATAAAATAAAAATTAGAAATTATAAAGGAGTTTACATTGCTCTACTATTATTTTGATTTTTTAAATTCAAATTTATTTGAATATTCCATTTAATTTAAAAGACCAAACATCTTTATAAAAAGAAATGACAATTATAACATATTATGTACATTATTAATGTTTGGGGAATGCCTGTGTCCATAATTAAGTATCAATGTTAAAGAAAAATATTAAGCCAAAGATTTAAATTAAAACACTGTATCTTATTTTCCCAGAGGTATTTTTAATAGGCTGTGATTAATTTTGACTATAACTACATATGTCAACTTTTTTGCTAAAGAGTAACACATTATGACTGAACAAAAATTATATAATCTTACATTTGAGAATAAGTATAAATTGAACATTTTAGTTAATATAACCATTACTTGAAATCATTGCTTGTATTTGTAGTTTATATTGCTCTACTCCTCACAATCAATTAAATGAAAGTTTCAACATGATGACTATGCTTAATAACAACAGATTCTTGAAAGCTTAATAACAATAGATTCTTGAAAATTGCTGAGACTAGAGTTTAAATGTTCTCACCATGAAAAATGGTATGAGGTATATGAGGTAATGCACATGTTAATTAGCCCAATTGAGCCATTCTGTGATGTATACATATTTGAAAACAACATATTGTATGTGATAAATATATACTTTTTTGTCAATTAAAATAAGTAACTATGTGGTTTTCTTAAATACTCAGAAAATTTGACTACTAGAAAAATTTGACCATTTCTTATCCGTAACTCTTGGGCCCATCAGTACAAGTCTAAACATTTTAGAAAATCATGAAATATTTATCAAGTATATGCATAGCAAGACACAATCAAATGTGTTCATTGCAATTTTATAATAGCCAAATTAAAGAAATGCATAAATAAAGAAATGATGGTATGTATATGAAATAAAATGTAATGAAGTTTTTCATATGTATGACCAGCATGTAACAACTTGGAAACATAATGCTGAAAGGGGAAAAAAAAAAAAAAGTGATATGCACAGTAATATGCTATTCACATGAATTTTTTAAATATAAGATTATACAAATAATAATGCATGCTATCATACACAAACACATACATACACACTGATTCTCTCTCTCTCTCTGTATTTATATATACACACACGAACACATTAGGAGTTTTTTTAAAAAGATTGAAAGGTTACACATGAACTTCAGGATACTAGGTTTTTCTGTACAGAGATTGACAATATTGGGTGGATTAAGTGTGGCTTTTAACAATATTGGTAAATTTTACTTCTCTTAATTTCTTTCACTCCTCCTGAAAAAGATCTAAATCAAAAAATAACAAAATGGTAACATACATTACATCTTAGTGATAAGGAAGTCTTATTGTCTATACACTGTATGTTTAAAATATTTCATAATTTTTTAAATAATTAGACTTATAATGGATGTGCCCAAGAGGTATAGATAGGAAAAATGGTCAAATTTAATTAGGAGTAAGATTTTTGGCCATTGTAAGGAAGATTTTTGAAACAGCCTTATATAAATGAATTGAACTGATTGAGAAGTTATTGAGCATCTTGTGACTTGAAAAGTTGAATTATAAGCTAATATGATGTTTCCCATAGTATGCTTCGGCAAATACCAGTTTTGTGGGATACGAAGAGTATTGTCTTAAAAAAGGACTTCATAGTCAAACAAATTTGGAAAAAATTGGGTAAGCAAACGTAGCACATTTTATTTTTTTTAAGAGATCTTAGTTATTGTTGTGCTGCGATATTTTGAATTTCTAAGAAAGAAACAGAGCATAGAGAATGTGTGAAATTAATTGATCCTAAGACTTTGTTGTGTGTTTATAATCTCTATGGAACAGTTTTCACACAGAACATACATTGAAGCTTACAAAGCTTGAGGATCACCTCTCAGGGAATAAGTGAGAATTGTAACAAAAGATGGGGTGGCTGAACTGGACATTGGACAAACTTGAAAAATTATGAAGCATCTATTATGTAAAATTGACTTCACTAAATACAAAAAATAAAATAAATAAGGTTCATACCATTAAGGATATTAATGCAATAGAATAAAAAATCTATCCCTTCCAAACTTGAGATTTTCAGACAGAATTTCATCTTTACCCAAATAATTTCTCATCCAGTTAATACACTGGATTTGCATTTCTGACTAATCTGACAAGTGAGTAGTTGAAAGTATTCAGAATAATTTCACTATTTTAAAGGTAATGAATCTCCAAAGTACAATTTATCTTTATGTTCCACTATTTTTTTCTTTTCTGTGAATTAGTAGCCTTTAGTAGAAAAATAATTTTCCACATCTACACTGCAGTACACAATGTCATTCACTACTTACAATGTAGAGAGTTCCAAAATAATGTGCTTTAATAATTGTGAGGTTATTCAAAGCTTCCTAATATTATTAAAGTTTGGCATACTTTTCATTTATGCAACGACTTTACAAATTTTATCTTGAATAAGTATATTAAACATAGGGTTATTAAATATTTATAGTTATTGCTTTATAACTATGATCTAGCAGATCACAATGGAGTTGATCCAGCTCCTGTAACATATAAGTGATGGATTCATACATCCATATAATCAATTAGCTTACCTGAGTAAAAACCACCTGTTAATATATTAACACATAAAGTTACCATATGTCAGTTATTAATTTGTTAATTTAAAATAATTATGTATCCTACTGGTATAGTTATAAGGGTTATGTGTGTGCATGTATGTATGTGTGACATATTATTAATACATTCTAGAATTTAATAAAGAGAATTTTTTTTTAATGTTTGGTTGAGCTCTCAAGGCAAAAACAATATTTATCAACAAATCTTATTTTCCAAATCAAGAAATGTTTAACAGAGTCTGCCAGTCACTTCAAACTATTTAAAAAAAGATAAAAGAACTCCCTGGAAAGTTTAGAGCAATTGGAAAGTAAGAATTTATTTAATGTGCTCCCCCTAAAATTAGTCAAAGTAGAGGGATGGAGAGCCTTCAAGAGCATCTCTTAGACAGCTTGAACATTCTAGTTTCTGAGAATGTTGGGAATGCAGGGACTGATAAATCACCTGCATTGAAAACATACAAAGGGAAGGATTATCTGGAGTATCCTGCTTGGTTGCAGGAAGAGAGAGTTTTCTTGGAAAAGACTCAATGTCAGAAGTTGATAGGGCAAGAGCATATGCATGTTTCTCATAAGGTGCAAAAGATGGATCAACCCACAAGTAAAGTTCAGAAAGGATTTTGTAATCAGCTGCCCTCCCAGAAAAGCCTATATTCTTGTGATGCTCATTCTAGGGCATTTCCAGATAAACTCACATGAGCACATCCATAGGAGAAATAGTCAAACTTTGATACCAAACAATAGCCCAGCGTGGAACAGCAATAGGTGGCAACCATGAAAACCTCATGGAGATTTGCCTTTCTCTTTTGTTATGCCCTGTCTTGCCTTCTAAAGCAGACCTGGTAGAGCCAGAAGCCGGATGTGTGAGTGAGGAAAGGTGGGAAGAAGAAAGGTAGAGAATCTTCTAGGTTTGATCCTTTCTAGTCTGTATTCTACAGTAGCAGGGGGATACAGAAATTTAAAACTGAATGGAAGTTTGAAGTTCTTAGATTTTTATGAGATGGATTTATCATTATCTGAAAATAAGATTTACTTGTTCACCTTTCAGAATGAGGGAAAAGCTAGGGTACCAGTCTAATTCACTTCTAATACGTGGCAAAAATGAGATGACAGAGTGAGTTTGAGGGGACAGTCATGAAAAAATGAAATTATTTTCCTGTAGCTGATCGAACTTCAATAAGACAATTACATGCAAGATATTAAAAGAAATAAATATAGTAACTTTATTTGGTGTCATTTAAATGATATCATTCAATCAAAGTTAAGTAGCATGAAAATTGATGTAACTTTGATGAATTTAAAAATAAATTACAGTCTAAATAAATTATAGTGAATTTTCAATTTCGTTAAATATTTTTAGAACTTTACCTAGCACAGAGCAGATGCTAGTACTCACCAGCAAATTGGTTTCCCTGATCATCATCTAAGTGCACATTCGGGAATAACATCAATTGGGTATCAGACTGAGGTGAGGGGTGGGGAGAGGGGATGGGTATATACCTACATGATGAGTGCGTTGCGCACCGTCTGGGGAATGGTCACGCTTGAATGCTTTGACGCGGGCGGGGGGGGGGGGGGTGAGAGGGAGGGGATGGGGTTATAACTACATGATGAGTGCAATGAGCACTGTCGGGGAATGGACACGCTTGAAATTCTGACTCCAGGGGATGGGCGGGACATGGGCAATGTATATAACCTGAACTTTTGTACCCCCATAATAAGCTGAAATTAAAAAATAAATAAATATTTGACAGTGGCTGAAATAATACTTTTATAGCAAAAATTAAATAATAAAATATTATAGTTCAAAGTTTTGCTAATTGTACCATTTTTGTTTTTTCCTTAGTCTTACTATTAGCACTAATTACTTTATTTATTATATTATAAATTATGTAACTTTTTGGAGCTTATATTTTATAACAAATTTGCAAATGCTATATTGTTTATTGAAAAATGAGAACTCTAAGTTTCACACCAATGTATTTTAATTATTTCAAATTCCACTGGTACTTTCTAGTACTGTATAAAGACAAATATATTGACAAAAGAGATTCTGGTAATGTTAAAGTAACAAATTACATCATAATTTTTAAAAGCAACTAAATAAATTTGATGACCCGATTCAAAAATAATTTCTGTACACAAAGCACCCTAAAATAAAAAATGCATGAATAATATGAATAACAGTATTACTATTCAGCTCTGCTCACTATTTCTAATAATGTCAAGTCAGGTATCAAATAATGAAACTTTAATATATTCTTTAGAATCCAATAACTCTTACTGATCTAAAGTACAGATTTCTTAAGTAGCTCTTTATTATTTTTATTGGTATGACAATGAATTATGAAATAACTTTTATATAATGATAGTTATTTCACATCATCAGCATTCCTATCTAAAAATAAAACTAAAATATCTGTTTCTAGTATAGGAAAATGGAGTCATAGATATTTTGCTTTTCAAATTAGTAAACTTCCTCTAAGTTAAATTTATTGCTACTTCTTTGTTCTCTTAATTTCTTATTTTTAAAGAAAAAATAATAAAATAGTTAAAAATTTTTGTGCATTATTGAATTCTAAAAATCCTCCAAAAATTGTATAAGCCTCAAAATACTTGACTTTAAAATGCTATGATTTAAAACTGGAAGAGTTTGACTTTTGTTTGTACTTGGTAACAATTTCTTTCCTGAGAAATAGTTTCTCCTAAAATAATATTGAACTCTTTAATTGTGTGGCTGTTCCTAATTTATATCAGAACTGGAATTCTGGCAAACTAGGTAGCATCTCTATAGATTTATTTTCACTATTCAAAGAAAATGGAAATTTAGTTATTTACAAAGCAGAACATGGTAAAATGTTCAAACTACAATAAAAAAATCATGAATGTGTATTCATCTTAGCATTTAAAACCATATTAGCAGCAGACTTTGATGCTTTTTATTAGTTTGGATATCACCCAATTGATCTAATATTATTGATTTAATGATCAATCTAATTAAACTATATAGTAAATTATTCATCATAAAGAAGTTACGAAGTGTAAAACATCAAATCACTTTAAACCTTTGTTAGTAAACCTTGAGAAATTGTTAATAGTCAAACATAAGTTTTAATTGATGTTTATTTTTCCTTAATTGTTCATTTAATAACAAGTAAATACAAGTTAATACAAGTAAAATACCTTACCAAAGGCAATTTATCATTGGCCTCTTTTAACATATATTTACAAAGAAAAAAAATGACTCTGTTAATGGCCAACAAACATATGAGAAAATGCTCAACATCTCTAATCATCAGGGAAATACAAATCAAAACCACAATGAGATATCACTTATCTCCAGTGAGAATGGCCTTTATCAAAAAGTCCCAAAACAATACATGTTGGCGTGGATGCGGAGAGACAGGAACACTCATACACTGCTGGTGGGACTGCAAACTAGTGCAACCTCTGTGGAAAGCAATATGGAGATATTTTAAACAGATACAAGTAGACCTACCATTTGATCCAGCAATCCCATTACTGGACATCTACCCAAAAGAACAAAAGACCTTCTATAAAAAAGACATTTGCACTTGAATGTTTATAGCAGCAAAATTCACAATTGCAAAGATGTGGAAACAACCCAAGTGCCCATCAATACATGAGTGGATTAATAAAATGTGGTATATGTATACCATGGAGTACTATTCAGCTATAAGAAACAATGGTGGAATGGCACCTCTTGTATTTTCCTGGATAGAGCTGGAACCCATTCTACTAAGTGAAGTATCCCAAGAATGGAAAAATAAGCACCACATATACTCACCATCAGATTGGTTTCACTGATCAACATCTAAGTGCACATATAGGAATAGCATTCACTGGGCATCAGGCACATGGGAGGGGGGAGGAGGGGATGGACATATACATACATAATGAGTGCGATGCGCACCATCTGGGGGATGGACACACTTGAAGCTCTGACTCAGTGGGGAGGGGGGCTCAAGGGCAATAATACATAACCTAAACATTTCTACCCCCATAATATGCTGAAATAAAAAAAAATGACTCTGTGATTAGAGTTTTCAATACATGAAGTGATATAATCAGTGTCTTGGCTTCCCTTAGGATTATGCTTCTTAATCAACAATAATGTTTTATTTCATCCAAACATAAGTCAAACTAACTTTTTGAAGGCAACAAATACCACAAGCCTCCAAGAGAGGAGCCAAAACATTAAAATAACAAAATATCAGTTCAGTACTCCGTATCTAAGAGCATTTAAGAGTATTTTAGAATCATAATTCATAGTTGACACTAGACGTGGCTTTGAAGATTATCTAGTGATTTCAAACCTCTTTTAAGGAATGGAACCAAATCATATGTGCAATCCCAATATACAAAGTAGTTAAAAGTCCTGAAGTTTCACTCTGTCAGCCTGTTTTACTCTCCATCTCCCCAACCCCACCCCAAAGAACTGCACCTATTCTAAGGCTTTTATGAACGTGGTTTGAAAACCATGGAATCCCATCATTTGATGAAGACACAAAGACCCAGAGTTAAATAATAGTAGGTTTATGACTAGAACTCTGTTCCTCAATTTTATTTTCATTCTTTCTATTAGTGAGACTTTTCTGCTCACGGTACAATATAAGTGGTTGTAAGTACAGGCTTCAGAATTGGACACATCTGAGTTCTATCCTAGATTCACTACTAATTGTTGCTAACAGCAAGTTCTTTAACACTCGAAGTTTCATCTTCACTTTCATGAGGATTAAATGAGATGGCTTATATGAAGGACTCACCACAGCACCTCTACATACTAAGTGCTCAATAAATATTAGCTATAATTACTATTGTTTCAAAGTTTAACACACTATTGCTGTGTACTGAAATTCCAAAATTACGCAAATATTAAAACAATTAAAAAGAGGAATAGGGCAGTTTGAGTATTATGTATACTAAATCAAAATACAACATCGTTTCTTATGCAAAAGTATTCAAGAAAATTGAATTGTGAATAAACAATGGCCAAAAGAAAGGAACTAGAATTAAAGATATCTAAGCAAATCAAGCATCTTGATAATTTAAATGCAAAAGTATGGCCTGACCAGGTCCCAGTACTCCCACCATCTGGGACTACCTGGAAGTCTTAACCTTTCCAGAGTCTATTTCTGATCTGCTTTATATGTGCTAAAACCTCCCCCCCCATCCCTGAGTAATTACCAATAATCAAGAGGGAGAAATGTCTGTCTGATTTGATTCTATTTCAGTGAGCCAGCTGTCCCCTGTGCAGAAGCCATTCTTGACCCTTTGCTTAAATGGTGACCACTGGTGTAAGAGCAGCATTATACAATGGTGCTGACAATTCTGCAAGGGGGTTTGGCTCACTCTGATGAAAAGTGATCTCTGAAAATGCAGCCAGGCTCAGGACTCCTACAGTCAAGTTTTTCTCAGTTCTTTTCTCCAGATTCAGGCTGTGATAGACACATTCTGCTAAACATCAAAGAGATGCTCTTACACAAAGGGCCTCACAGATCACAGCTTTTAGAGATTGCTAAATCACCAAATTACTACACAGTTCACCAACACTGCTATGTACCAGGGCATAAAATAAGTCTGGCAAGGCAATTTCCCCTCTGACTCTCTCTGTCTTCTCCTCTTATAAGGACACTAGTCAAATTGGATTAGAACCCGCCTTAATAACGTCATCAAAATCTTATTACATCCACAAAGATCCTATTTTCAAATAAAGCCACAGTCACAGCTTCTGAGGGTTAGGAATTCAACATGTCTTTTTCGAGAGACACAACTCAACCCATAACAGGCTTATTGTAAAAAACAAAAATATAGAAAGCATAGAATATTTTCAAGTACTTAACTGCACATAAAATTTGAACATAATTTTCATAATTGTATTTTGCTATTTCTTTAGAAGAGAAGTAAAATGTGGATAAATATATTTTTTTTAATTTTAAATTTTTTTTTTTTTTGAGACAGAGTCTCACTGTGTTGCCTGGGCTAGAGTGCCGTGGTGTCAGCCTAGCTGACAGCAACCTCCAACTCCTGGGCTCAAGCAATCCTAGTGCCTCAGCCTCCCGAGTAGCTGGGACTACAGGCATGCAACACTATGCCCGGCTAATTTCTTCTATATATATTTTTAGCTGTCCAGATCATTTCTTTCTATTTTTAGTAGAGACGGAGTCTCGCTCTTGCTCTTGCTCTTGCTCAGGCTGGTCTCGAACTCCTGAGCTCAAACAATCCGCCAGCCTCAGCCTCCCAGAGTGCTAGGATTACAGGCGTGAGCCACCGCGCCCAGCCTGGATAAATATTTTTAAAGTAAAAATGAAATAGGTTTAAGCTCTTACTGCATACAGCCAAATTGCTTTGCAGAAAGGTTACGCTATTTGTACTCTCTAGAGTAGTATAATGTTTATGTCAAATCATATGCCTTCCAGCGTTTTCGCATAGCCTTGGCCCATCTACCTAATGAAATTTGGGACTTCTACATATTTATTTGTTTACTTACACTATTAATGGAAGTAAATGCTAGTGCTAGCAAATGGCATATTATGAGAGGATAAACCAACCTATTCTTAATTAGTAGTTGGTGGTTCTAATGAAATGCTTCATTATTAAAGTTTGAACAAAGCTTTTTACTGGCATATCATGTGCTGCTATAAATTCAAACAAATAAAAACTCTAGAGAATTTTATATACAGTGTATGCAAAATTACACTGGGAAAAAAATTGAAAAGTGAGTAAATATTTGGTTATTCATTCAATATTTATTCAATATATATTTATTATTAATAATATTCTTAAATAAATATTAAGAATTTAGTAAAGTTCTTTACTAAATTATTATGAAGGATCATTTTAAGACCAACATGTCACTTTTCTTCCTGAGGATATGCAATCAATTTAAACTGAGTCATCAAAGTTCTTAACACACATTATATAACCTCCTGTTATGAGGTCTAATTTACTGGAATTAAGAATAAGTTTAAAGTAAATTATGGATACTACCAATACAATCTTGCAAAAATAATGAATTGCTACTTTTTAAAATGTTGATTCCTGGAAATCAAGCTTGAGGCAAAGCTTACATGTAAATGTTTTACTGGGGTCAAGAGTACAATCACAGAGCAGCAAAATAAGGGGAAAGGGGCAGCAAAAAAAAAAAAAAAAGGTGGAAAAATAAATGTAAGGTTGTGTATTGCAGAGATGGCTATGATTTCATAGAAAAAACAGCTGGTTATCTGTTCATATAGGATGTTTCTGGAGAGTTGGTTTGGAACCACAGCCTCTCAAAACATGCCTTCACAGAGCAGGTGGAGGAAATAAACCACTGAGGAGGACTCACTTTCTTAAATCTTCCATCTGTAGGCTAGTTAAGGAGAAGGTGGACTATTTAGTTATACTGTCTGTCTGAAATGTGCACATCACAGGAAATCTTCATATGATGGACAGCAGAAGCTATGCAGGAGGATTAAGATAAGTCTTAGGTCTCTATAAGCCACTTGATGTTAGAAATAACTTCTGGACCCAAGGTGAAGGTATGTATATTATCCTTAGGATAAATAATAAAGTAGTAAACAAAGCAACTCTGATAATCTTAGGCAAAAATTAACTTTATTGGAAAGACATCAAGTAGCTTACTAGATTGACAAGACACTGGGAATCAGGTGTGAAAAATGGGAATGAACAAGGAAAGTGTGATGGTTAATTTTATTTGTCAACTTCACTGGACCATGGGGTGCTCAGATATTTGGTTAAACGTTATCCTGGGTGTGTCTGTGAGGCTGTTTCTGAATGAGATTACCATTTGAACCTGTAGACTGAATAAATTGGGTTGCCCTATCTAGTATGAGTGGGCTTCATCCAATCTCTTGAGGGTCTGAATAGAACAAAAACACTGAGTAAGTCAGAATTCACTTTCTTAGCCTGATTGTCATTGAGTTGGGACATTGATCTTCTGCTGCCTTTGGACTTGGACTTGGACTCGGACTGGAACTTATACCACTAAGTCTCCTGGGTGTCCAGTTTGCCAACTGCAAATCTTAGGACTTCTCAGCCTCCATAACCACATGAGTCAATTTTTTATTATATATACCAATATGTAATGTATATCTACACATACCAATTATATATACACATATATAATATTGTATACCTAATGTTATGTGTATAACATATTTAATAAATACATATACAGTCATGAGTCACTTAACAATGGAGATATACATTCTGAGAAATGCACTATTAGGTGATGTTTTCATTATGTGAACATCACAGAGTATAACTGCACAAACCTAGATGATATAGCCTACTATACACCTAGGCTATATGGTATAGAATATTGCTTCTAGGTTACAAACCTGTACAGCATGCTACTGTAATGAATAGTGTAAGGAAATACTGACACAGTGGTGAGTATTTATGTGGTGAGTATTTATGTGGTAGAATTTTTCAGCTTTCATTATAATCTTACGGGGCCACCGTTGTATATGAGTTTCATCAACTAAAACTGGTTATGCAGCACATAATTGTATATAATTAATGTGCATACATACATGTACAATATATGAGATACATCATATATATATATATATATATTATTGGTTTTATACCTCTGGAGAGCTCAGACTAGTACAGAAGGCTAGGTAGCAGAGAATTTAGCCAAAGCCATACCACAAGAACAATACAGTTAAGACACAGATGTCCTGTGTCTTAAGTACAGGTGTCCTGACCCCTGGACACAGCCTCCCCTGTCCATTGCTAATGGCACCACTAACATAGACATTTGGCACAATCTTCCCTGAACTTGTGAGTCTATTGTGGCCACAGTAAATAATTCTCAGCTGTCCTGGCATCTTGGGATTATTCACTCCAAAAGCAAAGTCTTGTGTGGAAGCACCCAGTTAACCAGTGCCAGAGAGTGTGTAGAGGAAATGTCTGGCCTCCTTTGTTATCTGTAGATGAAAAACAAGCACAGCATCCCACCAAAAACTATACAGGAGAAATTACCTTCTATTATGAAAAGAATTCACATGGTACTCAGCAAAATAAATGCTAACATCAACTCTTATGGCACCCAAAGCACCTGGTCTATATATACAAGGTATGTCCAAAAAGTATCCATACATTGTTAATACATATTTTTCATATTACATGGCTGGGTACTTTCTGGACAGACCTCTTATTTGCCCAGCTTTATTTCCCAAAATTTCTCATGATACCTCCTCCCAAATAAGGATTTCTGTATATGTTCTTTCCTTCTTCTTTGTCTACCTCTTATTAATCATTCATGTTAGCTCAGCATCACTTCCCTGAAAAGCCCACATACACTAGGGTAAATGATCATCTTACATCCTAATAGCACCATATATATAGCTTCCTTTTTAGCACTTACTATATTCATAGTTTCATATTTTTTATTATTTGATTAATATCCATTCCCCTACTAGACCTTAAGATGTATGAATAAAATAGTCATGTCTATTCTTGCTCATTTTTATTATATAAACTCATAGTTCCCGGTTCATGAGGCATGATACATTATGGGGAAGAATTCTCATGAATGGAATATCAAACACCATAGGAATAACTTTTCTGAGAGAAATAACAGTAAAGAAGTAGGTATACCTTGGAAGTGTAAAGCATGTAGCTGGAGTTCTAGGAAGTGCAAGAAGAGTCTGGCCAATGTGGAGGAAGTCAGTCAGCAATTGCCTCACTCAGATTTTCTAAGAGGGCTCTGTCCTTGGGATGTAAATTCTACTGATCAGACTGGAAATAAAACTTTTCCCAAATTTTATTTTTTTTTTTTTTTGTTTTTTGATTATTACCCTGGAAATGGTCAGTTGTTACAACAGACTCACAGGGATGTGAATTTTCCCTGGTCAAGTAATAAACTTTTCAGGGGCTAGTATCAATGTTTCTAGAGTTGCATGAGCAATTCACAGTGAAAGGATGGAGATGCTATGGAAAATATCCTGCAGGAATCTAGAAATTATCCACATTGGGGTCCTCAATTACTCCGGAAGCTGAGTGACTTAAGCTGACTAGAGAACTTGATAGGAAGATTGCAATTAAAGGGACAGAGAACAAAGGTAGTGATATTGGGAGTTTCTCTGGTCTTCAAACACAAATTATATATGTAAACAAATATAAACATGTATATATATATATATATTTGTGTCTAAATATATTTGTGTATATGTGGAAATATATATATTATGTATGTATATATGCATACATACACTCATAAACATGTGTCACTTATATTTCTATTGTCTCAAATATACATTTAAAATATTTAGATTACCACAAAGCACGTGAAAGAATTCACATTTTGGCCTTGCCAAAAATACTATTTTTGGAATTAAAATTTGTCAGCCTCTGCTTCCTAATCTATTTGAAGTAGTTATATTCTACCTGGAAGGGCATATATATTCTAAAGATGTCATCATGAGTTTTATTTTCTGCTGATTGTAACTCTACCATAAGCTCTTGTCCCTGTTCTTTAGGAAAACATTTTCACAGATACTAAGACTAAAGATGACAAATTCTTCAAATACTCAATAGAAATCAATTATGAACAAGTTAAAAAGAAAACAAATAAGCAAAGTTCTAACATAATAAATCTGTGTCACCAGTGGGTAATATTAAAAGATGTTGCTTACAAGAAGTCAAATATTATAACAAAATGGAAAGTAACACCGGAAAAATTTTGAGATTTAAAATGCAATTTCTTGGCCGGGCGCGGTGGCTCACGCCTGTAATCCTAGCTCTCTGGGAGGCCGAGGTGGGCGGATCGTTTGAGCTCAGGAGTTCGAGACCAGCCTGAGCATGAGCGAGACCCCACCTCTAAAAATAGAAAGAAATTATATGGACAGCTAAAAATATATATAGAAAAAATTAGCCGGGCATGGTGGTGCATGCCTGTAGTCCCAGCTACTCGGGAGGCTGAGACAGGAGGATCGCTTGAGCCCAGGAGTTTGAGGTTGCTGTGAGCTAGGCTGACGCCACGGCACTCACTCTAGCCTGGGCAACAGAGTGAGACTCTGTCTCAAAAAAAAAAAAAAAATAAAATGCAATTTCTTCAGTAAATGTCATACTAAACAAGTCAGGAAAAGTCAGATTCTCACACTCCTTTCAGATGCTGAAAGAAAAGTGACCTTCTCGATTGCTAAATTTAGGATGCTATCTCTCTAAAATACTGTCAACACCCCAAAAATGTTAGGAACTAAAAAATGTATTTTAGAGAAAAATCAAACAATACTGACATACTTTAATTAAATAGTGTGCTCTACCCAATTAGTTAATAATATTTTACATTATTCAGTTAACTCTTGATACCTTCAAAAGGTAAAAATAGAGAAGAGTTTTCTTGCTTCTCTCTGAAGAAGTAATAATTGTGGTGCACTCTTATGTGCCAGGAACAGTGTAAGGCATCCTGACGTATGTTAAATCATGTAGCCTGCACAAGCCTGAAAGGTTCACATACAGTGATTAAATCTATTTTAATCCAGTGGCATGTCCTGCATCTTCTTCCTCACCATCCCCCCGAAATTTATCTGTTAAAGAAACAAAGTAGTATGTCCTTTGCCATTGCCCACAGTCTGAATTTTGTTGAATGCATTAAATTAATGCTCTATTTTAAATTTCTTCATTTTTAAAAAAGATTACTTTATAAGTAATGTTATCTTCTCCTGCGTGGATACACAGATCTGGTTTGTCTCTCTTTTTGCAATATTAGAAGCCATTCAAATGTGTTTGATTATTTCTATTTTCAATTTTGAAATTAATGGATCAGTTCACTGACATGGTCTCACAGTGGACTATTAGTGAATATTTTAGTATCACTATGAACCCACAGATCTAAGCATATTTGATGCCTTGCAATCTGTTCTGGTGATTATTGTTGATCTAATTGTCCCTTTTGTAGTCAGTGAGAGCCTCTTTATGTGAGCACTTTGAGCATAACCCTTGCTTTTTGGTATGAATATGATCTCATCTTGCATATTTTCTGCTCCAGCCCTGAAATCAACCTGTTCTCTAAGGGAGCCCTGGTTTCTTTTATTGGGAAATTATACTTAGGCACAATATGGGCACTTGGCATTGCCTTTCATAAATTACAAAATAGGTGCTGCTTCTTTGATCAAGAATTGGAGCCAGTGGAAAATTTTTACTTTACATCAAAGCTCTTGGATTGACAATCAAAGCCATTTTCAAACAAATTTTCTGTTTAAGAGATTAGACAACACAAGGGTAAAGAAGGAATATAATAAAAATCTTAAAAGCATTGTTAACCAAGAAATTGGCCAATTCCTTTCCTTCCCATTTATATTTAGCTTCTAAATTTACATAAGAAAGGTATTTGAAAGTTCTGGAATTACCCTATGCCTTCTTCAAGTACTATTATTATCTGTCACATTTACGTAGTGCTTTAATGGCTGGCTTTCTGCCTCCAGGTCCAAAAGTCTGCTTTGGCCACAGTGCTGTGCCACCCACTGATGGCAAAGAAGGACCTCTTCAAACACCCTTCACAGTAGGGCTAAGAAGTTGATGAGACATATAACTGAAAGCAGTCAAATATCCTCTTCAGGAAAAATATAGCTTTTATAATATGTTGGAATTTCTATTTTCAGTTCTAATAAATGATACAACTTCACAGTCCTTGATGTGTCATATTCTTTGGGAAAGACATTGACACATATAGTATTCTATTGCTAACTTCAGATACTTTTCTAAAATCCTCGTGCAATTAAAATACTTCAGATTTATTTAAAAAATAAGACTGGGAACTTGATGAGTGGAACTCTTAGAAAATTATGGTTTTTACAAATTTAATAAAAATAAAACAATATAGCACACTAAATAAAGAAATAACCAACATGTCTTGAATTAGCCACTTCCATTGTTTTCAGGAATAGATGGGCTATAAATAATTAAGTGAATTAGTAACAGCTTTACTTTGTGATAATGGAAGTCTTAATTACTAGAAACTTAAACTTTCCATTTTGCTTCCTTTCCATGAGATTTTTATAAAATTCCTTCCTTTGTTGCTGGTAATATAAATATAAATATAAAGGAGGATATTATTAATTATTTGTGTATATGAGAGAAGAGTGAAAAAGAGGAGGAGGTAGGGGAGAGAGAGAGAGAGGAAGAGGGAGGGAGGTATTAGTAAACACATCCTCAGTGATTTCCTAATAGAATGATGTGGGAGTTTTGCCTAGCTCTAGCATCCAACCATCATCTCTGGAAGGCTGAAATAATTTGGGTGCTTCAAATGCCGTAAGCTCTGATCAGTCTTCACTGAAGCCAGTCAGACGTGATTGCATAAGTACTTTCAAACTGTATTTCCATTCAATGCTCCACCCACAATGACTTTATGCTAACATAAAGCCAAACATATTTGAGAACTGTGGTCCGGCTCTGCCAGTCTCTCTTATACATCTCATTTACTTTCTTCCTAATAGCTATAGAAGTACACTTCTAAGGCCTGCATTCATATTTTTTTCCAGCATCCTTGATTTATTTCAAAATTGTTTTACTGTTAAATCCTCTAGTTTTACTCATTCCATAGCTTTTTCTTATTCCCAAGCCTATTTTTCTCTTTTGGATTACAAATAAGTCATGCCTGTGTACCTATTTGCTCACAATAAACTTTTATTTATTTAAATTGGCAAATAAAAATTTTATGTATTTATCATGTATAAATCATTTTGAAATATGTATACATTGTGGAATGGCTAAATCAATCTAATTAACATGCACATTGCTTTACATACTTTTTTTTAATATGGTGAGAGCACTTAAAATCTACTTTCTTAATAATTTCCAAGAATACATTGGTATTAAGTATAATCACCATGTTGTACAATAGATCCCTTGAATTTATTCCTACTAACTAAAATTTTTTATCCCTTGACCAACATCCCCTCAACTCTCTGCACCTCTAGCCCCTGGTAACCAACATTCTGCACTTTACTTTTATGAGTTCAACTTTTTTAGATTCCTCATATGAGTGAGATCATGTAGTATTTTCCTTTTCTGTGCCTAGCTTATTTCACTTAGCATAATGGCCTCTAGGTTCATCCATGTTGTCCCAAATGTCCTTTATAAAGGTGGAGTAGTATTTCATAGTATATATATGCCACATTTCTTTATCCATTCATTCATTGATGGATGCTTAGGTTGACTTCATATCTTGACTATTATAAATAATGCTGCAATGAACATGGGAGTACAGATACCTCTTTGACATACTAATATCATTTCCTTAGGATACATGCCCCAAAGTGGGATTGCTGCGTCATATAGTAGTTCTATTTTTAATTTTTTAAGGAACCCCCATACTGTTTTCCATAATGGCTCTATGAGTTTATGTTCCCACCAACAGTGTGCAAGGAAAGATGTGTCCTCTGTAACACTTATCTTTGATCTTTTTGATAGCAGCCATTCTAACAGGTATGTGTGAGATGTCTCATTGTGATTTTATTTTGCATTTCTTTGACGATTAGAAATTTTGAGCACTTTTTCATATACCTGTTGGCAATTTCTATGTATTTTTTGAGTAATGTCTATTCATATCCTTTGCCCATTTTTGTAACTGGGTTATTTATTTTCATGGTATTGAGTTGTGTTTCTTATATATTTTAGATATCAACCCCTTATAAGAGGTATAGCTTATAAATGTTTTGTCCCATTTTGTATGTTCTCTTCTCTTCACTCTATTGATTGTTTCCTTTGCTGTGCAATGGCTTTATAGTTTGATATAAACATATTTATCTATTTTTGATTTTGTTGCCTTGGGTTTTGGGTGTATATACAAAAAATCTTTGCCTAGACCAAAGTCATGGAGCTTTTCCCCATGTTTTCTTCTACCAGTTTTACAGTTTCAGATTGTATATTTAAGTTTTTATCCATTTGGAATTGATTTTTGTGTATAGAGAGAGAGAAGTGTCTAATTTCATTCTTTTGCATGCAGATATCTATTTTTCTCAGCACCATTTATTGAAGAGACTTTCCTTTCTCATTGTTTATTCTTGGCAACTTTGTCAAATATCAACTTACTGTAAATATGTGGTTTAACTTCAGGGGTCTTCATTCTGTTCCATTAGTCTATGTGTCTGTTTTTATGCCAATACCATGCTATTTTTGAATACTATGACTTTGTAGTATATTCTGAAGTCAAGTAATGTAATGTCTCTAGCTTTATTGTTTTGATCAAGATTTCTTTGGCTATTCAGGGTCTTTTGTTGTTCTGGTTTTTTTTTTTTTTTCCTATTTCTGGGAAAAATATCATTAAAATTTTGATAGGGTTTGCATTGAATCTGTAAATCACTTTCCTTGGTATGGAGATTTTAATGATAGTAATTCTTCCAATCTATGAACACAGGGTATCTTTCCATTTATTTGTGTCTTCAATTTTTTTCACCAATGTTTTCAATGTACAGTTCTTTCATTTCCTTGATTAAATTTACTCCTAAACATTGTGTTTATTTGTTTATTTTTAGCTATCATAAATGGGATTTAAAAAATATCTTTTTCAGATAGTTCATTGTCAATATATAGAAATGCTACTGTTTTTTTATGTTGATTTTATATCTTGCAACTTTACTGAATTCTAACAGTTTTTGTGGAGTCTTTAGGGTTATCTCTGTAGAGGATCATGCCATCTGCTAATAGAGATCAATTTAACTTCTTTCCCTTCCATTTGAGATACCTTTTATTTCTTTCTCTTGCCCAATTTTGGCTAACACTTTGGCTAACACTTCCAGTACTGTGTTGAATAAAGTATTAAGAGCAGGCATCTTTGTCTCATTCCTTATCTTGGAGGAAAAGGTTTTATATTTTGACCATTGAGTATGATATTAGCTGTAGGTGTGTCACATACAGCCTTCATTGTTCTGAGACGCATTTCTTCTATACCTAATCAGTTGAGAGTTTTTATCATAAAGGGTTGTTAAATTTTGTCATATGATTTTTCTGTATCTATTGAAATGTTCATATGTTTTTATCCTTCATTTTGTTATTATGGTATATCACATTTATAGATTTGCATATGTTAAGCCATCCTTGCATCCCTGTGATAAATCCTACTTGATCTTAGTGAATATTCGTTTTCAATGTGCTATTGAATTCAGTTTGCTTATACTTTTTGAGTATATTTGCATCTATGCTCATCAGAGATATTGGCCTCTAATTTTCTTTTCTTGTAGTGTTCTTGTCTTGCTTTGATATCAGGGTAATCATTGCCTTGTAAATTGAGTTTGAATGCATTCCTTTATCTTCATTTCTTTTTAGAATTTGAGGAAGATTGGCATTGCTTGTTCTAAAATGTTTGGTAGAATTCTGCAGTGAAGCCATCAGGTCCTGGGCTTTTCTCTGATGGGAGACATTTTACTACTGATTCTGTCTTCTTACTGCCTGCTCAAATTATCTATTTCTTTATGATTCAGCCTTTGTATATTGTCAATTTATCCATTTCTTCTAGGTTATACAATTTGTTGACATGTAATTGTAATCTTTTATGATCCTTTATATTTCTATAATATCAGTTATAATGTCTGCTTTATCATTACTGATTTTATTTAAGGCTTTTTTCTCTTTCCTAGTCTAGCTAAATGTTAGTCTATTTTGATTATTTTTTCTATAAAAAAACAATTCTTAGCTTTATTGATCTTCTTTATTATTTTTATAGTCTCTCTTTTATTTATTTCTGCTCTGATATTTATTATTCTTTCCTTCTGCTAATGTTAGGCTTAGTTTGTTCTTGTTTTTGTAGTTCCATAAAATATAATGTTAGGTTGTTTATTTGAGATCTTACATCATTTATGGTGCAGATATTTATTGCTATAAACTTTCCCCTTAGAACTGCTTTTGCTGCATCCCATAAGTATGGTATGTTTGTTTACATTTGTATCTATCTTAAAATATTTTTTTAATTTCTTCATTGACCCATTGGTTGTTCAAGAACACAGTTATTTAATTTTCATGTGTTCATTAATTTTCCAAAATGTCTTGTTATTGATTTCTAGTTTCATACCATTGTGGTCAGAAAAGATATTTGCGATGATTTCAATCTTCTTAAATTTGTTAAGACTTGTTTTGTGGCCTAACATATGATCTATACTGAATCTTGAACTACTATAAACATTTTGATAGTTCAGGAAAAATTACACAGAAGGAAATCTAACACACTAAGGTAAATCTGAATATATAAAGAAAACTCACTGTTTGGGAAGTATTATATAATTAGAGAAACATTAGGCTGTCCTGATGGTTCAGAGTTTATGAGCGATTAAGTGCATTGATCAAAACCTAGGGATTCTGACTCTTAAATGCTTTTTTTGCTTCTAACATTCTATGTATATTTTAAGGTTATAAATAATTTAAATAAATTATCTCTTAAATTTGTCACTCCTAACAACATAAAGGTGTCTCCAAACCTTACAAAACAGGGATGATAGTTGGAAAGGATTCACCCAACCAGCAGTATACACTGTCAGTTTTCATTAACTTCAATAGCATAATATAGCAAAAATTTTTAATATTATTATATTGAATACTTTTTCTTTTCCATAAACTGATCCTTTGTTTTATTTTCATGAGGCTTTTGTTCCATGGCTCACAAATGATTGTTAATTATACATTGGAGGGTATTGTTTATTTCTTGATTAATATTACTTTCTTACTTGACTTTAAGTCAAACTATAAAAAAAAAACCTTGCCTTCACAAGCTTTATAACACTTATTAAATCTCTTTCTTTAAATATTTTCCCTAACTTAAGTAGAAAACAAATTCTCTTTGTCCTCTTCTTATTTCAGATCAGATTTCTTTCCCTCTATTTAATATCATGTATCTAGGCAGCAATATAATATAATGTTAGAGTTGTGGTTTCTTTGTATCCAAGTTAGTATTTGGTTCCCTTTAAGACTCTGTAGCTATGTTTCAAAAGCAGTTAAGCATGGTCTTGGTATATTTTGCACCTAAAAAAAGAATAACTTTTTTCATTTTTTTAAACTTGGTGAATTCTTGTCTTTTACAGATTCTTTTAAAACTAGGAATTTATTTAAAAACCAAAACAAGAATGACTGATTTTAGTCTGAAATATATTATCTGAAACATAATTTATAAATTGATATTTGATTTGAAGTGCTTATATAAATTTTGAATAAGTGCCTAGCAACATTTATGAAATTATGATTCTCAACTTTTTTTTTTTTTTTGAGACAGGGTCTCATGCTGTCATCCAGGGTGGAGTTGGGGATATTTAGCCAAATGCTAAATGGTAATAGGTTGAGGTGCTGTTTGAGATTTGAGGGGTGCCACGGAGAAGAAGAGAAAACTACAAATGAGAGAAAAATTTAAAAAAGAAGTGCAAAGATGATATCAGGGAAATACATTAGCTTAGGTTCTTGAAGGTAATCAATGTTAGTTAACAGAGAACATTCTATGGGATGGACTTGCCTTCTTGGTTGACAGGAGAAAATAAAATAGCAAATAAAATAACATTGCATGTTGATGACTTTCATAATGCTTCACTAGTTTCACTTTCCTGTTTTAATTGAATATTCCACACTGCATCCATGAAGGATATTTTTAATCAGACTTTTAACTGTAATTTCGAAAAGCTTTTAATAAGAGACCATTTGTGAAGAATGTGTCCAAGGGGAGCTATTCTGTTCATATTTTACTCTCCTATACTCCCTCATCCCACGTGGCCCAGATGAGCTTTTTGTGCCAACTTTTAAGAAAAGATATCAAATTTGAACTTGTTTCCCAAGTCTGGGCTAAGCTCCATATTTCTCCACCAAATTCCTACCTTTTCAGTACTTGGAGGAGAGGAACAAAGAAGACATCTGCTCATCCTTGCTTCCTACTTCTTAACCCTTAGCACCCTATTTAGGTTCAGGATGAAATTATCTATTTTTCATGGCTTTTATTTATTTACAGGAAGCACTAAGGAGACTATTTATAATATTTTGAAAATGTAAAAAATTAATTTTCCTAAATATTAAAAGATGAACCATAAATCTATCATCCCTTTGCAATTTTGCTTTTTCTAGCAAAGAATGCTGATTCCAGATTTAGCTCCACCTCTCACAAAATAGAGTATATCTTAAGATAGACATCACTAATTTTTTTGTTTTTTGGTGCAATGGTTATTTTGCTTTGACAGGCTTACAAGCTTTCATTTTAAAAATACACAATGCCATCACCCTAGTTCTGATGTGAGAACAAAACTAATGTTGTGATAATCAGTGATAAACCTGCCAAGTATCATTTTTAGGTAGTTTTGTATTCAGGTTTTTTTTCAACATGTCAAATGAGAATTATCTTCATTTCAACTTAAATGCCACAAATATTTTTTTTCTTGTTAACAATATTTTGAAGAGATTTCTATGATTATAAATACCACAATTTTTCAACTTCTAAATATAACATATAGGAAATATAACTATTTATTTGAAATGGCAAGTTTAATTTTCCTTTCATAAAATAGAAAGTTGAACTTAACCTGTCTAATTTTTAATGCAATTGTTCATTGTTCTTAATGTATATTGATAGCTCTTGGCTTAGGAAATAGGTAAATTTACACTTGAATGCTATAAAAGTATTCATAATTTCTTCAAACACAGTTACTACAGTTTATTACTTGCCATCTCTCTCTCTCTCTGGAGAGCCAGCAAATTCTCAGGAAACCAAATTAGAATTTTTTTTTTTTTTTTTTTGAGATGGGTCTCACCCTGGCTGGAGTGCAATGGCATCATTATATTTCACTGTAACCTCAAACTCCTGACTTCTGGGCTCAAGTGATCTTCCTGCTTCAGCCTCCCTAGTAGCTGGTAGTAGAGGTATGCTCCACCACATCTGGCTAATTTTTAAATTTTTTTTTATAGAACAGGTCTGGCTATGTTGCTCAGGCTAGAGAATACTGAAGTTCTAAGAGTCTTTCCTGTAGACTTCTGATAAGGACTTTTGAAGTTGTGATTTAGGATCTTCTCTGTTAAACATGCATACAAATACTTTAGAATAAAGCATGTCATCATGAAAGAGAAAAAGACAAAAAAGGCTATGTCAAAGGTGACAGAAATGGATAGTTTGGATGCAGATGGGAACAATCAGGAGTTCTCTTCTCATTGATCCTATTTGAAGTGCTGGTCACATATCATTTCATTTAGTCCTCATAAAAACCTATGAGGTAATTACTGTTATTATACACTTTTTCTAGATGAGGGAACTGAGGGAGAAAGGTGATAATGAACTTGCCTATGTTCTCAGAGCTATTAAGTTCAGAGATAGTATTGAACACAGCAGTCGGGGAACAGAGGCCATGCTCATAGCCAAAACAACCTATTGCTTCCCATTCAAAATATCTTACTGGTATAAAGAAAACTCAAAAAAAAATTTATTAAATGTTTGAAGTTAAATGACCATGTAAATAACAACAAGACTTGTAGGATGGATGTAAAGTTGTGCTTAGAAACAAGTAGTATTAAGGGCCTTAAAAACATAAGAAAGATTGAAAATAAAAGAGCAAGCATTCAAATGAGAATCTAAAAAAATAATGAAATAAATTTAAAAAAATAAAAAAGAAAGAAAGATAGGAAGGAGGAAAGGAAGGAAAGAAGGAAGAAAAATAAGAGCAGAAATTATTTAGTGAGAACTTAGGAAAATCAAAGAAATAATCTCAACATAGTATAGTTGAAGAAAATAGTTTTGTAAATTGACTAATAATTGAATTAACCAATCTAAAAAACAATCATAATTTTAAAAGCTAAAAAGTAAAGAAAGGCCAAAATATTAGGAACAAAAAACAGAGTTAAAAGGAAAATAAATATTGAAATATTTTATGAAGATATCAATTTTATATCAATACATCAAATAATTAGTTTTGATAGCTAATTTTTTAGAAAAATAAATTGCCAACATTAATTCAATAAATAATAAAAAATGATATAAAAAGATGACAGTTTGAGAAATTTAATTGTTAATTGTTAGTTCAAAGTCACCCCTTCTTTTTTTTTTTTTTTTTTTTTTTTTTTTTTTGAGACAGAGTCTCACTCTGTTGCCCAGGCTAGAGTGAGTGCCGTGGCGTCAGCCTAGCTCACAGCAACCTCAAACTCCTGGGCTCAAGCGATCCTCCTGTCTCAGCCTCCCGAGTAGCTGGGACTACAGGCATGCACCACCATGCCCGGCTAATTTTTCTATATATATTTTTAGCTGTCCATATAATTTCTTTCTATTTTTAGTAGAGATGGGGTCTCGCTCTTGCTCAGGCTGGTCTCGAACTCCTGAGCTCAAACGATCCGCCCACCTCGGCCTCCCAGAGTGCTAGGATTACAGGCGTGAGCCACCGCGCCCGGCCCAAAGTCACCCCTTCCAAAATCATGATAAAAGATCACTGTCTTAAGAAACTCACACCTGTAATCCTAGCAGTCTGGGTGGCGAAGGTGGGAGGACGGCTTGAGCTAAGGAATTTGAGACCAGCCTGAGCAAGAGTGAGACATGTCTGTACCAAAATAGAAAAATTAGTTAGCTGTCATAGTATGGACCTGTAGTCCCCGCTACTCTGGAGGCTGAGACAGGAGGATTGCTTGAGCCCAGGAGTTTGAGGTTGCAGTGAGCTACAATGACACAACTATATTCTACCTGGGGTGAGAGAGCAAGACTCTGCCTGAAAAAAAAAATGTATAGCATACCAACCATATGTATGCTATAGTACATACAGTGGAAATTTTAGAAGCATTCCAATTAAAATCACTATCATTATAAGGCCGTTATCACCGCTATTTCTTATAATTTTGCTGTGGTCTCCATCAAATTTTTTTTAAGTAAACATATGAAGAAGAAACTTTGTTTTTTTCTTTCTGATTTGCTTAAGTTCTTTTCAGATTCTGGTTATTAGCCCTTTATCAGATGCACAGCATGCAAATATTTTCTCCCATTCCGTAGGTTGTCTATTTCCTCTGTTGATTATTTCCTTGGCTGTGCAGAAGCTTTTTAATTTGATGAAATCGCATTTATTTTTGTTGTTCTGGCTGTGATTGCCCTTGGGGTCTTCTTCATAAATTCTTTACTTAGCTTCATACTTTTGTGAGTTTTTCCAATCTCTTCTAGAATTCTTATACCTTCATGCCTTAGGTTTAAGTCTGTTATCCATCGTGAAAGAATTTTTGTGTGTGGTGAGAGATGCAGATATGTTTCAGATTTCTATGTGTGGCTATCCAATTTTTCCAGCACCATTTATCCTTTTCCCATTGTATGTTTTTGTCTGCTTTGGCAAAGATAAGATGGTAGTATGTGGATTGTTTTATATCCGAGTTCTCTGTTCTGATCCATTGGTCTATGTCTCTGTTCTTGTGCCAGTACGGTGCTGTTTTGGTTACTGTAGCCTTGTAGTATAGCTTAAAATCTGAAAAAGTGATGCCTCCAGACTTGTTCCTTTTGCCTAAGGTTGCTTTTTCTGTTTGGGCTCTTTTCTGGTTCCAAACGAGCATAGAATTATTTTTTCCAGATCTGTGAAAAATGATGTTGGTATTTTAATGGAGATTGCATTGAATCTATAGATCACTTTCAGTAGTATAGACATTTTAACAGTGCTGATTCTGTCAATCTATGAGGTTTTAATGGGGTTTCATGACCTCATTAAAAAGTTGGAAAAAAACATGAACAGAAGCTTTTTAAAAGAGGATAGACTAATGGCCAATAAACATATGAAAAAATTCTCAACATCACTAATCACCACAGAAATGCAAATCAAAATCATAGTGAGATATCACCTAATCCCAGTCAGAATGGCATTTATCAAATAATCCCAAAATAGTGGATGCTGGCATGGATACAGAGAGAAAGGAATGCTTACATATTGTTGCTGGGACTGCAAACTAGTGCAAACTCTATGGAAAATAGTATGGAGATTCCTCAAAGAACTAAAAGTAGACCTACCATTTAATCCAGCAATCCCACTACTGGGTATTTTCCCAAAAGAAAAAAAGTCATTTTATCAAAAAGACACTTGCACTAGAATATTTATTGCAGCACAATTCACAATCACAAATACATGGAATCAACCCAAGTGCCCATCAATTCATGAGTGGATTAGTAAAATGTGGTATATGTTTGCCATGGAGTACTATTTGGCCATAAAAATGAATTAATACCTTCTGCACTAATCTAGATGGAACTGTAGACAATCCTTCTAAAAGAAGTATTAGAAGAATGGAAAAACAAACACCACATCTACTCACTATTAAATTGGAACTAATTGATCAGCACTGGTGCAGAGATGGAAGTAAAACTCAGAAGAAATCATGCAGGTGGGAGTGGGATGAGTGAAATCTTACCTAACAGGTACAATGTACACTGTCTGGGTGATGGGCACACTTATGACTTTAACTCAAGCAGTATAAAACCAATCCATGGAACCAAAACATTTGTACCCCCATAATATTCTGATATAAAAAATAAAATAAAATAAAAACTGTACTTTGCAATCAGAGGATGGAGGCAAATCAGGGAATGCTTTAGAAATAAGCCTTATTTTCATGGGTATTTTCTATAATTCACTAATATTTTGTGATTTATGAAATTCATAGTTATTGCCTTCAGAGTATATTGTCATTTACAAGCCCATTTATGCATATTATATGATTTATGTTCAGAATCACCATATGAAAATAATAAAAAAAGAAGAAATTTTGGAAGTTCTCAATATTCGCCACAGATACTATTGACCAAATATGAAATAGAAGACAAGTGACAGATATACACATAAAAGATTATAATTAATAGAGTTTAGGAAGGTTTCTAGACAGAAGATAACTACAAAAAGGTAGAATTAATAATTAAAGTGCAATTTTCTGAAAATTAACTCATACTTTAGACAGGATTCCTGTAAAAATACCAATCTTGCTTTTTAAAAACAAAATTTATGAGAATTCTAAAACACAAATTAAGAAAAAAAGAGATTTGGTAAGAGCAAGATAATTTTAAATACAAAAAAGAAGGCGAGGGAAATCATTCAACCATTTATTAAAATTTCCTTTAGAGCTAAAATATACAAAGTGATATTAGCTCCGAGGTAGATAAATTGATAAAAAGAATAGCATTTAGAATATAGATTAGGTCCATATTTACACAGAAACATATCATATGAGATAAGTTATATTTCAAATGAGTGGATGGCTCTCTGGAAAGAGATAGTAGGTTATGAACCAGGAAGCTTCAGTAACCATATTTAAAGCAATTATGAATGCTTTTACAGAAAAAAAAAAATGCTGAAGTATAAGCATAAGATTTTTTTTTAATGTCAAGCTATCCATATAGAAAAAAATGTTTTCACATCACACAAAATGAATTCATGATAAGAGATAAATGTGAAAAATGAAACTATAGAATATCTAGAAAAATATACCAGGGTAGCACCTACAGAATGGGAAAAAAATTTTGCATACTACACATCAGATAAAGGACTGATAACAAGAATCTATTTAGAACTCAGGAAAATCAGCAACAAAAAATCAAACAACCCTATCAAAAAGTGGGCAAATGACATGAATAGAAACTTCTCAAAAGAAGATATAAGAATGGCGAACAAACATATGAAAAAATGCTCAACATCCCTAATCATCAGAGAAATGCAAATCAAAACCACAATGAGATATCACTTAACTCCAGTGAGAATGGCCTTTATCAAAAAGTCCCAAAACAACACATGTTGGCGTGGATGTGGAGAGACAGGAACACTCATACACTGCTGGTGCGACTGCAAACTAGTGCAACCCCTGTGGAAAGCATTATGGAGGTATCTTAAACAGATTCAAGTAGACCTGCCATTCGATCCAGCAATTCCATTATTGGGCATATACCCAAAGGAAAAAAGGTCTTTCTGTAACAAAGACACATGTACCCGAATGTTTATAGCAGCACAATTCGCAATAGCAAAGATGTGGAAACAACCCAAATGCCCATCAATACATGATTGGATTAGTAAGCTGTGGTATATATATACCATGGAATATTACTCAGCTATAAGAAATAATGAAGATACGACATCTCTATGGTTCTCCTGGAGAAAGTTGGAACCCATTATATTAAGTGAAGTATCCCAAGAATGGAAAAACAAGCATCACATGTACTCACCAGAAAATTGGTTTCCCTGATTATCACCTAAATACACATCTGGGAACGACACCAATCGGATATCAGACTGAGGTGGAGGGTGGGGGAGGGGATGGGTGTATGCCTACACAATGAGTGCATTGCGCACCGTTTGGGGAATGGTAACTCTTGAAGGTGCTGACTCGGGAAGGGGGTGGTGGGGAAGAGAGGGATATATACCTACATGATGGATGCAACATGCACTATCTGGGGAACAGACACACCTGGAGCTCTGACTTGGGGGGAAAGGCAGTACATGGGCAACGTATGTAACCTGCAATTCTGTATCCCCCATAACAATAAGATGAAATTAAAAAAAAAGACAAAATCAATATTCACAAGGGGAATAATAGAGACATTAGCTACATCACACTTTAAATTGTGCATGTGACAGAAAACATCATAAACAAACTGTAAAACCTATACTAGGAGAAAATATTTATCCAGTCATCTCTGCTGTAATGGTTTTTGAAAATGCAAATTTGTTCCAACCCAATTGAGAAAATAATTTGAGCATAATGATCACTTCATGTTTGCTTATATGTGATTTCATCTGGGAAAAACATGGGTGGAGAAACAAAACTGTACCCAGATGAACCAAGCTGTGTAATAGCACACAATATGCATCCCTGCAGATACCTCAAACATTTACCAGCGCCCTGGATTCACCTTGTGTGTGATAAGCCACACTTATCTACACCTGCTCTTATAACTTTCTGTTTGATTTTCTGTAGCTCTCCTTCCCATCAATTCACAATAACCAACAGGCTACAACCCATTAGCTTTTTTACAAGATGAAATGTTACATTTATTGTAGTATTTATGTATTTCTTAACCATTTAACATATGTAAAACTGTGCTATTATTTTTAAATTTCCATCATTTTTGTGTTGCTGATAATGCTTTTGAGTGTATGCCCCAAGGCTATTTTCCTTATAAATCTTGTGACTTTTATTGCAAGAATTTGCATAGAGTGGTGATTTGTAGTAAAGTGTCTATCATCTTATAGCAGAATAGTCAAATTAGTAGTTGTAGATTACAGATATAGATACAAAAATAGTGTTTTCTACAAATCAAATAGTAAAAGACAAACAACATAACAGAAAAATTAGTATGGTAGATTAAAAATGGCTACAAATTATTGAAAGCTTCTCTCACCAAAAGATGGAGTCCATTTCCCCATCTTTTGAATCTGGACTTGCCTTTTGCATATTCTGGGATGGCTGCAAAGCTCTTATGCTGTAAATAAAGGTAACAGAAAAGTGGAGGCTGAGAAACAGACATTACTCTTCCTCTCACCTCCCACCAGCTCTTCTATTGCCATCTTTCTTCTCTTTATAGTGTTATATTTAGTTATTCAATTTTCCTACCCACTCATGGAAAACCATAAAACAAAACTACTGTTATAATGAGAATTAGCCATATTTGCTTTGTTAAAAAAATCTCAGCTCAAGAGAGTAAAAGAATCATGTCTGAGGGACTTTGAATATGTTATTATTTCAAAACATATATCTATGTAACACTTTATTAGACTTTACTTACTGTTACAAATACAAATATATTTCATTCATTTTTATACTTTCAAATTAGCATGGCTGTTTAATCAGTTATATCTGTTTTGGTGAATATTCAATTTAAATGTTCTCCCATGTCACAGTGGATTGGAGAAAATAAAACAGCAGGAGTGGAAGTAAAATAAGAGCAAAGACATGTCATCTCTGTTATCATATAGTAACATACTGATAAGGAAAAGAGTTTGGTTGCAGTAAGAAGAGAAAAAAACTATGAATAGTAGAAACATGATGACACAAGTAATAAAACTATACAATTGATTCTCTATGGTAGGACACAACAAAGGAAGAAGAATGAGTCAAACAGATTCAATCACAGGGAAAGGAGAAACATAAAATCATAAAATGATGTTTGTAATTTAAATATGTCAATTTAGGTGTCATAAGTATGAGATGATGATGACATTTTTATGAATGGCCAACTTTCTTGAAATACGATGGAGATGAGATATTTGTACTGAGAAGAAATACAGGCTAAAATAGAGTTTCTTTAGTTATCCTCACAAAGAGGATCATCTACCTAAGAGCTGATGAGTAATTTGTGGAAGAGAATACAGACAGAAAAGCAGGGAGCCAATGCTTTCCCAGTAGAGTGTATATTAATCACTTATAGTATATCTAAACTTCACAGCTATTTTTTCAGGATCATTGAAACACACACACACACACATACACACTCACAGAGGTTCACTATTTCTGCAATTTCTTCTTATCACATCAGGCATCTATTTAATGGAAGACAGAACAATTATGTCACAATTATCTTTTTATTGCCGTATAGATAGATAATATATAAATCGATAGGCACTTTGACAGAACCAAACTTAACAGTCTTTAATTAACCAAAATACTAGTACATACAAGTACATATTACAGAAAATAATGTTAACGTCAAGTAAACTAAACAAAGAATAAAGTGCAGCACCACCCCCACCACCCACTTCCCACAACATACACACAGGCACACTTAGGGATTTGAGTTTAAGGCTTGATTTTTCAGAGAGCTGCTCATAGATCTTCCTTTGATTCCTTCCACTAGTGTTATTCAGTGGAGCACAAATTGCAGTGTGCTTCAGGACCATCAGAAGAACTTGTTAAAATGCAAATATCTGATCTATCACATACCTGCTGAAACAGAATCCCAGTGGATGGGATCTTGTCACCTGTATGTAAATAAGTTGTTCCAAGGAATCAGATGCATCCCAGGTCTGGTTCTGGTCTAGCTGATTATTTTAGGACATCCATGCAAGTTTACCACCTTCTTTCCCTTCCCCTGTATTGTGAAGTTGCTGGTGTATATATAATATTGTATATATAATATTGTATAATGTTTAGGATCTTCAAAAATTAAATGCTCTCTTAGTTCCCAAAAGTATGAAATCACTAGAAAATATTCAGAGGTGCTCTTTGCTATGGTGTCACAAAAATATAAGATGCCAAAATCTTCCTGTGTAGTTTGGGCCTGATAAAAAAAGGGGCTTTTGTGGGCTATATAAATGTGGGTGAAAATGTACAATTTGTGATGACTTCAAAAATTCTCTGTCTCATGAAGGTACTTGTTCTCATGAAAATATTGCTCTGAACAAAGTTCATGTTTGTGTTCTATGCTTTCTCAACATTCTCAGAGTCCATTATTGCTAGGATTAATATCTTAGATGATGTATCTATCTGTCCCCTATCTATATATATGTGTGTATATATTATATATATGTTATATATGTTACATATATATGATTATGCTAGCTTGGGAGTTCTTAAAAGACAGAACTTTTGTTCCCTTTATTCTCAGTTCTTAAACACAATTTTCCTTCAAAATGTGGTAAGCATCTTTGCCTAATTTGGATGGAGTCAGAGTTAGTTTGGATTCTATGGATTGTTATTGCATTTTAACATAGCATATATTAGTTTTGACTGCCAGAAAAATCATGTTTTGCATGAAATTTGTGATTAAATAATATGGTGAAGACTTTTTTAAAAATAGGAACTACTTTCAGGCTACCTCTTTGTTTATTATTAGTTCAATGTGAATTTACAATTCAGTTTTATGTTACCATTTTGGTTAAGGCATAATATTCTAAGTTTTTAAAGCAATTTTGATTCTAATATTCTGATCAGATACATTATCTAAATATTATAGAACTTTGTCATTTGAACGTTTCATAAGTCTGACATCTACAGCTTCATGCAAATTTATTGCAAAAGGTGAATAGCACAGGATCAAGGCTAAGGATGGAAAAGACCAGCCCCCAGTGCCATTCCTCTAGTAAACACTTCAGGTGCAGATGTCAGACCACCTCCAAATCCTCCTATGGGTATTCTCACCCAACATGCAATTTACTATCTCCTGAAAAGGATATTTAATTATATTTTACATATTTAAAAATGGATCTGAACAAAGGTAGTCAGCCACGGACTTGTCCAGCTAAGGAGGGTAGAAATGGAAAACTAGTTGGCTTAATGTGCAGTGTTTGTCAGGGAACGTCAAAATTTAGAATTCTCTGTCTACAGGTTTAAAAAAAAATCATGGGTTTAGTTCAAAAATTGATGTCACATGGTAACAAATTTGTAATAGCTTCCTGCAATGGCCAGTTGCATTAGCATCATAAGTACAAAGCTGTAATTTGCAGATAAATGCGTGATTTGAACATTTTTGGGAAAAAGTCCAAAATGAGAGAGTTCCCATGAAATAATTGAAAAATTAAGAGTATTTTAGTTTTAGAGACTTTAATAGTTTCTGATAACAAATAACAGTAATAACAGCTATATAGAATATCTCTCCATTTATTTAGTTCTTGTTTGATATATTTCATCAGAGTTTTGTAGCTCTCCATATATAAATCTCATGCCTATTATGTTAGATTTATGCATCTAAGTTTTGTTATTTTGGGTGCTACTGTATGAATATATGGTATTGTGATTTTATTTAAATAAATAAAGTTTCTTTAATAGATGTTTACATTAAAAAATTGATACATTATTCTGAGTTTATTTCACATATTTATTTAATTTTCACAACTATCTTAGGGGACCATTATCATCCCAATTTTACAGACAAAAAAGGGAATCACTAAAACTTATGTACTGTGCCCCATAGTTACATAGCTGGTGAGAAGGACTGTAGTTTTTGTATTCACCATATCTAAAGAGAAATTATATTATGAATGTTGGTGTTAACTTAGAGATCATTGTGGAAGTGTAAAATGAAATTTTATACACACTGTGGCTCAGGAAAACTACCAATAAGCCCCTTAGGAAAGTAATTGTCTTTTGGGACAGTGGGTGCTGAGGAAATAATAAGTTGATGAGCTACTTGTGGTAATGGGTGACACCAAGGTTATATGGTTAGAAAAGCCAAAATAATAGACAAGAAATAGTTGGAAATTTTTGTACAATAATATGAAAGAAATAATGATAGGTAGGTGATTTTCTTTCTCAATCTTTTTTTTTTTTTTAACCTCAGAAGAGATTTTGAGGAGAAAAAAGTGGAGGAAATAATTGAAGAACAAGATAATAGCCAGAACAATAATAAAAAAATGGATTCTTTCTTAGAGTAATAGCCCAATGAGAAATCCTGGTGGCAAGTAGCTTTAATAGACTGTTAAATGTATGGAAATCTGATATGCGTTTTTATATGTTGTTTGGTTGTACCTTTTTCTATGACCTCTAAATCTCTAGCAAAGACTATTATGCTTATAGATGTTCCAAGTACTTTTTTTTTAATACACAAAGTGGCAGTGTGGCAAACAGGCTGATGTAGTCTAATGCAAAGATTATGTGTGAGTCTAAAAGAAGACTGTATGTGACCACTGGCAAGTTACTTAATCTTTCTGTATTTTCATTTTTTTACCTGCACACAATAGACATATCCAGTTTCCCCACTTTCTTTTACAGAATAGAGTAACTTTATTTTTATCTTTTAATTAATAGGCTTCTTAAAAGAACAGTTTTGTATATACAGAAAAATTGAGCAGACAGTATAGCAGGTTCCAAAATAGCTGCACCATTTTGTAATTCTACTAGCAATGAATGGGAGTTCTTGTGCCACATTCCTGCCCGTATTTGGTGTTGTTAGTGTTCTGGATTTTAGCCATTCCAATAGGTATGCAGTGTTATCTCATTGTTGTTTAATTTGCAATCTCCTAATGACATACCATGCTGAGTATCTTTTCACATGCTTATTTGCCAATGCTTATATCTTCTTTGGTGAGGTGTCCAGATGTTTTGCACATATTTTAATTGAATTGCTTTTCTTATTGTTGACTTTTAAGTATAATTTGTACATTATTCTGTTATCATATATTTGTTTGGACACCTGTATTTTATCAGATCTGTTTCAAAAATATTTTCTCTCTGTCTATGACTTGTATTTTCATTCTCTGAATGGTCTTTTACAGAGCAGAAGTTTTTAATCTTAATGAAGTATAAATTTCAATTTTTTCTTTCAAAGATTGCACTTTTGGTTTATCTAAATACTCATTGTCAAACCTAAGTTCACCTGGAATTTCTCTTATGTTATTAATATCTTCTAGAAGTTTTATAGGTTTGTGTTCTACATTTTAAGTCTAAGATCCATTTTGAGTTAATTTTTGTGAAAAGTTTAAGGTCTGTGCCTACATGTATTTATTTATTTACTTATTTATTTTGCTTATGGACATCTACTTGCTTTGGCATCATTTGTTGTAAAGACTAGTTTCTTCATTAAATTGTCTTTGCTTCTTTGTTAAAGATTAGCTGACTATATTTGTGGGGGTCAATTTCTAGGATCTCTATTCTGTTCCATTGAACTATATGTCTGTTCTTTCACCAATACCAAACTGGCTTGATTACTATAGTTTAGAGTAAGTCGGTCTCCCAGCTTTACTCTTCTTCAATTTTGTGTTGGTTAAAATTTGTTTTTGATACTTAAATGCTGTAAGTTCCACCTCCTTATGTAATAATTTCCATATTTCTATTGCAGAATGTTCTATAATACTATTGTGAAAGATTCAAGAACAGTCAGGGCTCTAATAGTCTAAAACAAGAATCACAGTCAGTTCCAATCATCTCATGGAGAAGAAATTGAAAAGTCTGAGCAATTTCAGCAGGCTCCTTTTCTGCTCTGTTGTGCCATTCTCTTACATGCTACTGCAATTCCACATTCTCCACTGTCCACTATGGTGGTGTGCCTCCAGATTAGTCCAGCATGGGTTTGTCAGTGGGTAGGAGAAGAGGAATTGTACACTCAGCCATTGCCATTTCAGAGTATCATAGGCCTCAGCCTCAAATGTCACCAATCACTTTTGTATACATACAGGAATCCATGTGGCCATTCCGTCTATCCTCCCACTCCCAAACACACACACAGGGCAGGCCAAGAGAAACTCCCTGGACACATGGGCAGGTGTCTTTTTCTAGATCACTCAGACTGCTGTATTAAGCCATGTACTTGGTGAATTTTCCCAATCATAGAGTTGGGTGGAGCAGGGCAGATAGGGGTTGCTTTGAATCAGTCAGGGCTATGTGCAAATATCAGAAGTGTTCTTGTCTCGGTGGATCTCAACAGGAAAAGATTAAATTATGCCCTCTCTTCTCTCCTGGAAGATGTTCTTATACATGAAAATGTGCACCTCTTTCCCCCAGCAAAAGTTAAAACACAGAACAGGAAACAAAATGGGGAGAATTTTTTATCAAGCCAAATTGTAGTATGTCTTGTTATATGAACATTTTTCCTACTACAATGAGTGCAAATTTGCCAGAGGCCAACAATTTTAACCTTGCCTGCCTAAAACTTAGCTAACAAACCTCTGTCCTATAATGCCTTCTGCTCTTTGGTAAAAGAAATGCACAATTTGAACCTTTTACAGCAACTAATTTAATATCACTGGTAGAAAAATAAACACGAACCAAAGCTCACAGCAGCTAAAATGTTCCAAGGGACAATTTATTATATATTTAAAATGCAGCCTCACTGAAGAGTCACATTCTATTGACAGCATTAGGAAATGTGACCACTGATCACATGAAAATTACACTAACGTAGCTGTATAATGTGAAATAATTTCCATCCTTCTGCTTTTTTGTTTTTTATCTCACTCAAGCAAACAGCTATCCCTTATTTTTATGCCTCAGTGGAAATTTCTAGGAGGAAAGAATACAGAAGTAGCCTTAGGTTTTTGTTTTTATATAGCCTACACTCTTAGAAGAATTTAGAGGTAAAAAAAAAATAAAGGAAATAAAATGATTCTTACATAAATGTTGTCTTCTGGTGAAGCAGGAAAGACAGTGGGACTCCTTAACCTAAAGATTAAAAAGAAATGTTTCAAGCAATGAAGCAAAGAGATGCCCTTATGCTATCAGAGCAAAGGAAACCTTTGCCCTACTGGCTAGAAGCTGCTCAAGGATGATGACCAGACACTTCAGAGGAAAGTTTGCCTTGTGCATGAACAAATGGAAACCAGGGTAGGAGACCTACAGATGATTTCTGCTACAGCAAGAGGTCAGGAGAAATGTGCTGGTACTAAAGGGGAAGGCAGAAAGGAATCCCACATCTGTATCCAGTTGAGCAGACCTGATGATACTGCGAATAAAAACCTCACCCAGTATGGTGATATTGTATTATACTGAGGAGATAGAATTGTGCAAAGGAGGTCAGAGACTTAGGAAGAACTGAAGTTTTCTACTGGCCTAGACTAATAAATACTGGATTTGGAAATTAATTTGATTTATAGAAAAGAAAGTAAGGCTTATTGTTTCTATAAGTCTGTTAATGGACATTTTATGTCATAGAACTAATCAATGAAATATGAAATTGACAACATTAAAATTGTGTATGACAAATTTGTAACTGCCTAAAAACTGAAGAAAAATCTAATATTCTGACAAACTTTACCTGTGTTAGATTAACCCAAGAATGTTGGACTTCATGGAAATAATGAGCACAAAGAAAGCTCCCAGTGGCAAAAACAATAAAAAATAAAATCTGACATAGACAGAGTTGATAGATGTCAAGTATTCTTTAAAACAATTACACAGCAGTAATTTATTTTATTAAAATAATTGTAGGAAAATTCAAATGTAAAAAATGGGAAATAGTTTAAATTTGCTATATAGAAAATGAGGTAAGCAACTAAATCTGCTTAATATAGCTTATTTCAGAAAGTATTTTCCTGATAAAAATGCACCAGTAATGGTATAATTCTGATTTTAAGACATACATTCATTAATTCAGAATAAAATGTCATTAGACTCAAAATTAAATTCAAGAGGGTATGACCTAAAGATTCTTTCTTCTGACTTGTTTATGCCTACATAACTAAAATATACCCTTCAAATTATTTTTCCCAGAAAGAAGATATATTCCATAATAATTTTCTTTTTCTGTGTTTGAACACAAAGTTTGGCAAATTATTATTGGTTGTTTTTACTCATATGAAAGAAGAAAATAAAAGTGATAGAGAGAAGAAGAGAAAGAAAAGAAAAAAGAGAAAGAAAGGAAAACAGAAAAAAAGGTGATATAAGTATATTTTAACATGCAATTAGACAGACCTACTAGGTCATTTGAAAGTAATTTCCCTGAAATTGTTTGAGTGGGAGTTAGACCACAATTATATGGGAGAAGTGGATGTTTAGGAAATAAAAATAAGAGAGTAGCCGATTATTTTAAACCCTTACTCTGAAGAGCAGACATTGGACTCACAGCACCATTTTGTGCATTAGTTATTGGACCTGTTTTGAACTATATATTCCCCCTAGGTTTCCTTTTCCATTTAGATTTTGTCCTGATATTTCTTCCAATATTGTCAGTTCATCAATTAGACTTTTAGGAAGACTATTTTTTTAAGCCTAATGTTGATCCAAATAAACCATCTTGTCATTACTCAGAGAAGTCCTTCAACATGTACACGTGAATTCTCTTATAAGCAGACTATCACAAGCAGTTAATAATGTCCATTTGTGTCACTGTTTCAAATTTTTCTATTGTATTTATTTTGCTTGTAATGTGCTGGCTAAACTCTCAAAGTATTGCATAGAAGCACTATTAGTACAGACTCCCTCATTTCTGATTTTAAACAACAGCTCTTTGACCTTTAAGTAATATAAGCTTTACTGTAGGTAGTATTAATAGTTAAAGAAAATTTTTCTCCTTATAGTTTTCAAGATATTTTTTAAATCATGAGTGTTTGGTAAGTTCAATCTAATAATTTTAGTATATTTATTAAGATCATATGAATTTTCTCCTTTAAAGTATTATTGTTAAATTTACTGACCTGATGATGATAAACTTCCATGTTTTCCTGAGCTATACCTAACTTGTTTATGATGTCTTTTTAATGCAGTGCTAGATTTAGTCTTTTCTTTTTTTTCTGATTTTGTTTCTACTTTCACAAGTGAGAATAGCCTATAATGTTTGTTTGCTTGTTTGTTTTATTATGTTTTTCATCATGGGTACCAAATTTATGCTAGCTTCATAAAACAAATATCTTCTTTATTCTTCCTATTTTCTGGAAATGTCTTCTTCTAATGTGTTTGGTAGAGCTCATTGGTAAGGCCATCTAGCCTAGGAGTTTTCTTTCAGGGAAGATTTTTAACATCTGTAAGGATTTAGGGAAAAAAGCAGTTTCTTCTACTGTACTCTCACAACACAACACAGAATACTGAACCCAGATATGTGGGGGGGTTTCCCAACACATCAAGCAAGCAGGTCATTCTGCAATAAACACCAGCTGCATGTTCACTAATTCAATTCAGTTATGACACTATATACCTGAGGGTAATGTCAGATCCCGCAGGTTGATTGCTCAGCCCTACATGACTGCTCCCCACTTTACACACCAGTTGCAAACAGTACATTGTCACCTGTACTTCTGCTCCACTGGCTAAGAATTGGGAATTTCCATTTCCCCTCCTGTGGTTCAATTAATTTGCTAGAGAAGTTCAACCAACTCAGAGAAACTTAAATTTACTGATTTATTATAAAGATAGTACAAAGAATACAGATGAAGAGACGCATAGGGCGAGGTAATGTAGGAAGGAGCGCGGAGCTTCCATGCCCCTGCAGGCAAGCCACCCTCCAGGAACCTCCATGTATTCAGCTATACGGAAACTCTCTGAATCCAGTCCTTCTGGATCTTTATTGAGGCTATATTACGTAGGCATTGTTGGTTAAATCACTGACCATAAGTGATCAACTTAACCTTTACCCGCTTCCCAGAGGTTGAGGAATGGGGCTAAAAGTCTCACCTCTCTAATCCTGCCTTGGTCTTTTCAGTGATCAGCCCCCATTTTGAAGCTCTCTAGGGGCCCCAGCCACCAGTCATCTCATCAGAATACAACAGACACTCTGATCACTCTGAAGATACCAAGGGTTTTAGGAGATATATGTCAGGAAATTGGAGAAAGACCAAATATATATTTCACCATATTACATCTAACCGAATTGTGTTAGTGATTTTAGGGCATACAGATATTCTGTTTTCTCTTAGACAGTTTGGTAAGGATATTTTCCTATAACTTTTTTCCTTTATGTCTTAATTTTTAAATCAGGGGTCAGCAAACTTTTTTTACAAGGACCAGATAGTAAATATTTTGGGCTTCGCAGACCACAGGCAGTCTCTGCTAAATTTTCTTTGTTTTTTCTTTTGGTTTTATCTTTTGTTTTTACTATGCTTTAATAATGTAAAAGCTAATCTTAACTTGAGGATTGCACAAAAATGGCTTTAAGTCAAACTATGGCCTAAAGTTGTTTGTAACATTACTTTATTATCATTTAAAATCCTGAAATACTTGTAATTACAGTGTTTTTTCATTACTGGTACTGGTTATTGTTGACTTTTTGTCTGGAGTCATCTCAATATAGGACTATCAATTTTATGAGTCTTTCCAAAAAACACAACACAAGTAGCAAGATTGTAGCTTAAACCTGACCATGTTGATAATTATATTAAATGTATATCATCTATATACTCCAGTTAAAACATTGTTAAATTAGACAAAAAAGAAAGATTCAACTATCTGTTATCTGCAAGAAATACACTTCAAAATAAAGATACAAATAGGTTAAAAGTAAAAAGATGCATAAAGATAATGCCAAATTATAATCAACGAAAACTAGAATGGCTATATTACTACCAAAGAAGATTTAAGAAAAAGAACTATTGCCAGGGTTGAAAAGGACATTTCATAATGATAAAAAGAATAATTCATCCAAAAGCCATACAAATTCTAAATGATAATGCACACAATGACAGAGCTTCAAAATACATGAAGCAAAATCTGACAGAACTAGTAAAAGAAATTGACAAACCCACATTTAAATTTGGAAATGTTAAACCCCTTGTACCAGTAACTGCTAGAACAATCAGAGAGTAAATTAGTAAGGATATAGAATTCTTGAGAAACACTGTCAATCAACTGAGCTTAATTGACATAGATAGACTGAATCCCAGTCTTTTCAAATTCACATGAAATAATTCCCAAGATAGACCCTTTGCTCAGCCAGAAAACAGAGGTTAGTAAATGTAAATTTTTAGTTTGTTTTCTTTGTCAAGTTCTGCTTAGTAACAAATCTACTGTATTCAAAGTCCCTTTTACCAGGCAGGTGGTTCGATATATTTTTGATTCACTATTCCCTTGATTGTGTAGCCCTTTGTAGCCCCAGTTTTATGGGGAGATGATAAACTATTAGGTACCCATGTGTGGCAAATTTTGAGCTTTGGACTTTTTCCTCTGGTCTCAGGCTCTTACAGGCAGGATTTGTGTATAGCTAGTGTGGTAAGAGCTTCAGAGAAAACATAGTTTTTGTATGCTGTCTAAATGTTTATACTCTTGCTTCCACTTAGTGTTGGCTTAGTAATTCCTCACTATCTTGTCAGTGTTTGATGCTGTTAAATATCAACTTTTCAAATTTTTATCCAGTATTTTCAGTTGTTTTCAATAGATGTAAAAGTATGAATACTCTAGCCTGTTACATTCCCAGGATCATAACCCCAGTAAACTGCTTATCTGCACTCAACAATATACAATCGTGAGATCATTTCTCAATAACATTGGTTCTTATTTATTTTTTGTGGCTGAATGGTATTTCCTAACTAAATATAACAAAATTTATCTACCCAGTCTTCTGCCTATTTGTTTATATTTCTTCTCTCACTTTTTTTTAATCAAATAACTCAGTTATGATTTTGCTTGTACATATATTTTGTGTACTTTTCCATTGTACACAAATAAATTTATAGCATTTACCGAAAATAAATTAGAATTTCAACTATGCTAATTTTTATAAAGAACAAAGGATAGGCCGGGCGCGGTGGCTCACGCCTGTAATCCTAGCACTCTGGGAGGCCGAGGTGGGCGGATCATTTGAGCTCAGGAGTTCGAGACCAGCCTGAGCAAGAGCGAGACCCCATCTCTACTAAAAATAGAAAGAAATTATATGGACAGCTAAAAATATATATAGAAAAAATTAGCCGGGCATGGTGGCGCATGCCTGTAGTCCCAGCTACTTGGGAGGCTGAGACAGGAGGATCGCTTGAGCTCAGGAGTTTGAGGTTGCTGTGAGCTAGGCTGACGCCACGGCACTCACTCTAGCCTGGGCAACAGAGTGAGACTCTGTCTCAAAAAAAAAAAAAAAAAAAAAAAGAACAAAGGATAAATCAAGTATCAAGTGTTTAGCATAATTCTGGAAAATTATATGATACTGGGATTCAACAGCTTTTATTTTACATTTGAATTTTATAGCATAAATGTAAAAAGAAAACTTTTTGCAAAAATGTTTAATTCCTTCATCTGTTTTCCCCTTTTTGATCCATTTGATATTCAATAAAATATGATTTCCTATAATAAATATGTTTTACAACCCATGTGGTTTAAGTCTCTTTTAAAGCACCTATCATGTCATCATTCTTGCCAATTTTCTCTTCTTCAATTTGCAGAATCATCAATTGTAGACTTTAATGTGACTGAACTTTGTTATAAAATGTAAATTGCAACTGTATTTATTAAGAAGCCTCATGGACGTGAATATGTGGAGAATTTAAATGCATGTGAAATCACCTTTCTTAATATATAAAGGGAAAAAATGCTTATAAAATATTTACATTTTTATATTGATAAAGGGGCTGGAAGCCAATTATGCTGCTGGAATTTAGCCAGTTGAGTTAAAGGTCTCAATAAAAGTTAAAGACATATGTTCTTCCACTGCTGGTTAGCAAGTTGATGTATCTTCTCTTCATGTTTACTCATAGTTAATGATAAGAAACAAGAATATAAATGTTTGCCTACCAAGTCTTATACATGTGTTTTTTAACCACAAACCTGTGATAGCTTAACCACATGGGTTGTAAAACACATTTATTGCAGGAAATCATATTTGAAGTTATTAAGGAACAAAAATCTATCAGACTTGTTTAATGTTCTTAACCTACCAATATTATTTAATATTTTTGAAAAAATTTTTCTGGCTTTCTTTTACCTGTAGAGATTTATGTTACCTCCAAAAAATCTGATCCAAGCACAATGTGAAGCTTAAGGTTTTTGACAAAGCACTCATTTGTCCATTACTTCGAATGTGATTCAAAGATCTCTAAAATATCGTTATACTTGACTTCAGCAAATTCTTTACCCTTCAGAAGATTTTCAATTTCAGTTTTCAATCATTTTGCATTGCATTTACACTTTATGATTATATTTGTATGAACCCATATTTTTAAAATATTCAATAATTTAAAATTATATAAAGAACAGGGATAAAGAAAAATACAAGGATCAATAATGATTTCATTTCCCTAAGCAGATGCATTACTTTGGGGCCTCAGATTATGAATACTTATATAATACAGTTTATCCTGGGTCTGTGTCTCTTCTCTGTAGTCTTTTTCATTGGTCTGTATATTAGTGTTTGTAATATACTACTTCTGTTGGCCTACAATACATTTTTAAACCAGAATTGCAATTCCTAGTTTATCAAATTGTCCTGCTATTATCTTTAAGTGAAATTCTCTAGTCCTGAATAAAATTTCTTTTGATATTTCATTGGATTTCTAGTATAATTTCAGAAGAACTAGCATATTTGCAAACTTGAGTCTTCACATCAAGAAGAGTTCAGTTGCCAACAGAAGATGGGAAGGCAACCAAAAATGAGGGTAGTTTATCTTTAGATTTCATTCTGTTCCTCTGAAAACAAATAAGGAGTCAATGCAATGTAATAGGAGTCAATATAATACCACAGTTAAGTCCACAAAGAGTGGACTCTGGAGCCAGACTTAGTTCAAAAACCTGGACCCAATAATTATTAGCTGTGTGATTTTGGACAAACTACTTAACATCTTTCAGCCTCAGTTTCCCCACCTACAAAATGGGATTAATAATAGTACCTACTTAATATGGTGTCTGCGAGAATTAAATGAGTTTATATATGCAAAATGCTTAGAAAGGTACCTGCCATTTAGTAATCATTATATAAGTTTTTATTATTATTTCTTTTCTTAGGATAAACCAACTATGGTACTTTGGGGTAACCAGAAAAAGAGAGAGGACCATGTTTTGCTCTTTGGGTTTGTTTTGCTATATCATACATGTGTAGAACAACATTCAATGTGACACTTACTGCTTTCTGCAAGTTTGTGCAGATCTCCAAAAGACTGAAAGCAATATACATTGGGATGAAGACCCAAATATCCTAAAACGTAGGACATGCTAGAAATTGTGAAGTCAGTTTCAAAAATCCATTACCCATCTCCAGCTTACATAAGTGAAGAAAGCAAATTTACTGGAAGTCTGGAGTTGAAGAGGCTGACAAAGAGAATTTCTTGGGATAAGGTTGTTGGAAAGCAGGGGACTTTTGGCTTCTCCTCACCCTAGGTCAGCCAGCCAGGAATTGGAGTAAGACTATTGCTGAATAAGTCTAAAAGAAAGAAATGATTAGGGTCTGGGCACAAAGAGAGGGATGCTTTGGGAATATCCTACATGCCCAAGAACATCAAAGATGTCTATTACCATGAGACTAGGCACAAACTCACCACGAGAGAGCCGGCTTTAGGATATCTTAAAAAAGTAGTCTACCCAAGATAACCACCTGGTAAGGCCGAGGGCCACAGTAGAGAATTGCCTGCAGGAATCCTAGAGGCTGAGATTAGAGTTAAAGGTAGTCAAGTAATGAAAGCGTAGCCTCACCAAAGGAGCTGCACTGAGGGGTTCCCAATAGGAAGATCTCCAGGGAAACCCACAAAAATATTATAACACTGAAAAAGTCAGTGATTGACATTGCCACACTCAGAGACTCTAAGCATAGTAAGACTTTTCTGTTCCTTGTCTCTCTTGCCTCTCTCTATTTCAATCCTGGCATAACCAGATGAATTTAGAAAGTGACAAAAAGGAGGAAAAAATAAGGTGAGAATCTTTTCAGTCTGGAGCAAAACCTACCTACAGGAGTGATGAGGTTTTAAAATGAATGATGTTTGGAGTTATGTGCTTATTAGACTATATATTTGCATACACTGTAAAGAAATAGAAATATAGGTGAGTTAAATGTAGGAAAAGAAGCTCAACCTCATTCAGATGGATAAAAATGCAAATTAAGACCAGAGTAAAATTTCATTTTTTAACTATTAAATTGGCAAAGACAAAATGTTTGTGACACTGTGCTGGGGAGGACATGTGAAAAGAGAAACAGTTATTCATGTTGGGTGGTTAAATTGGAACTATGAAGTACAATCTCTATGAAAATTTTAAATGCACATATTCATTTACCAGCAAAACTGCTTCCAGGAATGTTTTTTATATAAAAATTGGCACAGGTATATAAAGTAAACTAACGTAAAAATGGTTTCATTGCAACCTGATTTGTTATGCAAAATATGGAGAATCACCTTAATGCCCAACTATAAAAAACTAGGTAAAACTATACCATCATCCAAAATATTGAAGAAACTCTGTAGGTATAAGTATGAAAAATAATTCCAGATATATCATTAAATGAAATATGGCAAAGTACAGAACAGCATGAATACTATGCAATCACTGGTGAAAAATATATCTATAACCATCTTATATACATTGCCAACTTTATATAATGAGATTTAAAAAATATGATTAAGTATAGAGTTTATTTGAGTGCAAAGCTTAAGGATAGCAACAAAGGAGAAACTAACTCCAAACAAATGGGGTCAGCATTCCAAAATGAAGTTAAGGTCTCACTTATATAGGCAGAGACAGAGAAATAGTAGTAGGATTGCAACATTTTCCACACGAGCTCAGTGCATACATTATCATGACTTGATTTCTACATTCCAGGGAAGATTACTTTATTACTCAGTGAGGAGGGGTAGTTATCTGAGGGTGTCTTATCTCTGGTCTTATAAATAATTATCTCTTAATTATTTATAAGGAAAAGAAGGCAGAAGTTGCAAATGAATGCCAGGGGACTAGGGCTGCATTGCAACATTCCTCTCAAGGCTCAGAATAATTTAAAGTCCCAGGGGTTTTAAGTTTAAATTATTTAATTTCACATGTATTTATTTATGTATAAATTCTTATAACATCTCTAGAAATTAAAGAAAATAATGGTTGTCTCTGCTAGGATTTGAGTAGCTAGAGACAGAAGAACAACAGAGACTGGACTCTTCAGAATATATCCCTTAAAATTTTGTACCTTGTATATTTTCCACCAATTTATATGATACTAAAACAAAAATGACAAGAAAAATTATTCTCAGAAAGGGAAAAAATTGGAAAATCCTTAAAATATTAAGTAGCAAATTATCACCACAATACAAATCAAATTTGTTTGTGGCATTCTTCATAGCTCACCAGATATAAATAATGACAAAGACAAATTTTTAATTAAAAGAAAAATACACCCACAATAATAACTAGCAGTGACTCAAACTACAATATGTTGTTTTTAGGGAAAAGAAACATAAATGTTTGAACGTGGCCAAAAAAAAAAAAAAGATATGAGATCGCAACTAGTCAATCCAAAGGCAAATTTCGGGACAGCATCTGGAGTTGCCAACTGGATACCTTTAGAGCCTCTAGAACTAAGTAGATATGATTATAGCTCTGATGTAGTCCCCCCCCTCCAAAAGATGATTCCATTGCGGCAAAAATAAAACTGTGAAATTCTTTTATTTTGTACTTTTTATAGATATTTTTAGTCCATTGACAGCCTAATGGACCAACTCATTACGATAACCTCAAAGTGGGTAAAGAATAAATTCACCCAGTTTATGTGAGAAACATCTAATTGCTGGAGGAAACTACCGCTTTCACAATTCAAAGCAGCCTCATGACAATCTGATCTGTCATGGACAGGTTCAGGAATCAACAGGGTAACTTTCTTTTATTATTTCAGAATATTATGGCAGTACCAAGGTAACTATAAATGAAGCAGAAACCCAGACCAGCCACAATGGTGATAATAAATAGAAGTGAAGAAAAAAAAAAGGAAAAAAAAAAACACATTAGACCAATTTCAAACACAGAGTTATATACATTAATAATTGATGCAAAAATGTAACATTTTCAAATTTGAAATAATCTGTGCATTTGAATTTGACAGTGTAGGGGCAAAGGGAAAACGTCTTCATTGTGTTCTGGAGGTTCCTCACAGGTAGCAGTCCTCAGAGAAAATAGTAATTGGTAAATGTTTCTTTCAGACCTCTAAAGTGTTAGACTCTCAGTTAAATCTTTTCTAGATCCGGACAAGCAAAGGCCTCAAAGAAAGCTGACTGCATTCATGCAGATTTTCCCTACAGATGCTAATCTTCCCCACAGAAGACAGCTTTATAGGACTACTTTTGTCTGAAGAGCCTCTGCAGCCATCTTAAAATATGTCAAAGAAGTATATTTTGGGGTAAAATATTTTGGTTTCCTTCAACAGAATTTACAGAATCCTTGGGTGCCAACAGTTTCTTTCGTCTGTAATGCAGCAGCAGTCAGATATGGAATTTCATCAGGGTATTTCTCTTTATTCAGGAATCTACTGAACATTCTTTATACAATCTGCATTTTTTGGACATATTTCAGAAAGTCCCACGTCTTTCAAGATTGATAAAAACGTATTTGTCTTCCATAATGAAGCCTATGTTAAGGAGAGGTTTGGCATAGATTCCTTTGACAAACATGTCACAAGCATTTACTAATCATCAAAGAAAAACAAATCAAAACTGCAATGAGATATCACCTAACCCCAGTCAAAATGGCTTTTATCAAAAAGTCCCAAAATAGTAGATACTGGCATGGATGCAGAGAGAAAAGAACATGTATATGCTGTTGGTGGGACTGCAAACTAGTGCAACCTCTATGGAAAATAGTATGGAGATTTCTCAAAGAACTAAAAGTAAACCTACCATTTGATCCAGCAATCTCCCTACTAGGTATTTACCCAAAGGGGAAAAAGACATTTTATAAAAAAGACACTTGCACTAGAATGTTATTGCAGCACAATTCACAATCACAAAAATGTGGAATCAACCCAAGTGCCCATCAATTTATGAGTGGATTAACAAAATGTGGTATATATATAGCATGGAGTACTACTTGGCCATAAAAAATGAATTAATACCATTCGCAACAATCTGGATGGAACTGGAGACAATTTTCCTAAGTGAAGTCTCATAAGCATGGAAAAACAAACACAACATGTACTCACTATTAAATTGGAACTAACCAATCAGTGCTCGTATACACCGATGGAAGTGAAACTCAACAGAAATCATGCAGATGGGAGAGGGATGAGGAGATGGTTGAAATCATACCTAACAGGTACAATGTACACTATCTGGGTGTTGGGCACACTTAAAACTTTGACTTAAGCAGTCCAGAACAATCATGTAACCAAAACATTCATACCCCTGTAACATTCCAAATTATTATTATTATTATTTTTTTTTTTTTTGAGACAGAGTCTCACTCTGTTGCCTGGGCTAGAGTGCCATGGTGTCAGCCTAGCTCACAGCAACCTCAAATTCCTGGGCTCAAGCAATCCTCCTGCCTCAGCCTCCTGAGTAGCTGGGACTACGGTCATGCGCCACCATGCCCGGCTAATTTTTTCTGTATATATATTTTTAGTTGTCCGTATAATTTCTTTCTATTTTTAGTGGAGATGGGATCTTGCTTTTGCTCAGGCTGGTCTTGAACTCCTGAGCTCGAACGATCCACCTGCCTGGGCCTACCAGAATCCTAGGATTACAGGCATGAACCACTGCACCCAGTCAACATTCTGAAATTTAAAAGAAGCATTTAAAAGATAAAAATGTAATAATTTCAAAATATTGAAAGCAATTTTCTAAAGGTTAAATGGTGGTAGGCAAGATGAAAATCCTCTATTCCCAAGGACTACAGACCTCTATAAAATTATCAACAAGACTCAAGCTTGTTAACTTGATAATAATAATTTACAGTGAGGTATCGCCCCTACTCTCATAGACAATAGCAGCCTTCCCCTCTAGCAAATGTATCTCATTCTACTCCCCATCCACCTGAGGGGCTTTCTCAAGCACCATAGATTCTTCAACCACCCCTCTAAGGAGCACTGAGATGGTTTATTTTCACTAAAACCATTTTTTTTTTCTTCCACAGATTGCTGCCAATGTTTTATTTTTACCACTTTTATGTCAGGAGTGTTTGGCAAATTTAGCACCATTTTCAAATGACTAAAAAACATAAAAGTTGCTTTACCTGCTGATATTGTTAAAAGACTGTTTTGATTCAAAATATTGGAATATTTCATGTTGATATTTTACAATTATTTGGCACACAAGATAGATTTTTCAACATGTCTAGTCTGAAGGTTAAAAAAAAAGTCAGATGACTTAATATGAAAACCCATATTAAAATACATGATAATTAAAATAGATAACCTGATTTTAGAATTTAAAGAGAAATTTAAAAGGTCCAATATGGCCAAGAACAAAATTGGAGCGTTAATCCTACCCTATGTCATGACTTTATAAAAAGCTACAATAATTAAAACAAAGATAGACAAATAAGATAACTGGAACAGAACTGAGAGTCCAAAACAATAAACAGAGATATGTTTATCTGATTCACAACAAATGTGCCAGCACACTAAAATGAAAAAAGTGTTACCTTAATAATAAGTTCTATTTGAATAATTAGATGTTCATATGTGGAAAAATAAATCTTAATGCTTAAATGACACAGAAAGCAATTTCATATGTATTTTAGATGGTATAGATATGCTCAGTTTTGTAAAAGTAAAATGTGAAAGTAAAATAACAAAGCATTTGAAAATAACATAAAGGGACATTTAACTTTTGGATAAGCAGAGATAGCCTAAACAGCAAACAAAAAGCATTAAATACAAAGAATATAAGTGTTAAGTTTAGCCAAAAGCTGCCTCCTTACATATTTTAAGTTTGGCCTAGAGATTTCTCCATACATAGTGAACTATAACTTAACTGGAAATTTAAACAAACTGTAACCCACTCTTGTATCAATCACAGAATTTTGTCCAATCCCAGGTGGCCAACTGTTCAGTGTTCAAAGAAGCAAATGCCAAGCTGTAACCAATCCAGCTGTTTCTGTACCTCACATCAATTTTCTGTATATCACTTTTTTTTTCTCTTCATAAATAAGGCATCTCAGAGTCACTCTGGACCTATTCTAGTTCTGGGGGCTTCCAAATTTGCAAATCACTTTTTGTTAAAACTATGTTATATGTAATTTGTTCAAAGTTTTTCTTTTAACAGAAGTGATAAATTGGACTTCATTTAAAATAAGGACTTGCTCATTAGAAGACATCATTAAGATAGTAAAAAATTAAGCCACAGAATCAGAGAAAAATATTTTCATTTATATGTCTAATGAAGGATTTACATACATAATATCTAACTTCTACAAAACAGTAAGAAAGAGATAGACAATGCAGTTAAACACAAATGGAGGAAACACTTCAAAAAAGAAGATATCCACATACATGTGGTCAATTAACTTTTGACAAAAGAGCCTAAATAATTGAAGAGAGAAAGGATATTCTTTTCAATAAATGGTACTAAAACAAATGAGCATCTATATGCAAAAAAGAAAGAACTTCAAATTTTATCTTATATGATATAAAGAAAATTAACTCCAAATGGATAACAGACTTAATTAAAATCTAAACCAAAAAGCTTCTAAAATAAAACATAGAAGATACAATCTTTGTAATCTTGGATTAGGCAAAAATTTCTTAGTTAGGTCTCCCGATCCATAAATCATGTCAGAAAAAAGAAAATTCTAACAGTGGCCCACAATGGCTGCAGCCAGAAATGTGGGTAATAAAACCCCAGAATTTTTTCAAAAGAAGATAGACAAATGGCAAAAAAATATGAAAAAATGTTCAATATCACTAATCATTGGGGAAATGCAAATTAAAACCACAATGAGATAACACCTTACTCCTGTCAGAATGTCCATTATTAAAAAGCCAAAAAACAATAGATGCTGGTGTGGATGCAGAGAGAAACGTACACTTACAATCTGTTGGTGGGACTGCAAACTAGTACATCTATGGAAAGTAGTATGAAGATACCTCAAAGAACTAATAGTAGAATTACCATTTGATCCAGCAATCCCACTACTGGGTATTTACCCAAAGGAGAAAAAGACATTTTATAAAAGAGACACTTGCACTCGAATGTTTATAGCAGCTCAATTCACAATTGCAAAAATATGGAATAAACCTAAGTGTCCATCGAGTCATGAATGGATAAAGAAAATGTGGTATGCACATGTATACACACACACACACACACACACACACCATGGTGTACTACTCAAGCCATAAAAAAGACTGAAATCATGTCACTCATAACAACTTGGATGAAACTGGAGACCATTATCCTAAGTGAAGTATCTCAGGAATGGACAAACACCATATGTTCTCACTAATAAGTGGGAGCTAAATGATGGGTGCACATGGGCAAAAATGATATGAAGGACATTGGAAACGAAGAAGGGGGAAGGTTGGCAAAGGAGTGAAGGATAAAAGCTTACCTATTGTGTACAATGAACACTGTCCTGGTGGCAGGTACACTGAAAGTCCTGATTTCAGCATTATACAGTGTATCCATGTAACAAAAAATTTTTACCCCCTTAATATTTTGAAATTTAAAAAAAAAAAAAACTATTTTTGAAGGAGAAAAAAAAAAACACCTAGGCCTAAAGCTGACCTCTTTCCTGCGTAACTGGAATTTGTTAAATATTTCACTGACAGGTACTGGTTGTAAATCTGTTTATCAGATGTAGAACAAAAACAGGATGGAATCGGTCACCCTCCACCAGACTTTCCATCAGACCCTAAGATAGCTAAACTTTCTCCCAACCCACATATTTACCCTACTTTATGTATAGCATCACTGAGCACCAATCAGAATCACAAGAATGTAACTGCTGCTTCACTATCCACTTCTCCCACTTCCTGTGCCACAGGTATCCCCCTCTTAGAAAATGTATACATAATATATACCTATTCATGTAACCTACTTTGAGACACATTGTCATCCTATATTGAGTCTGTGTTCCCCAGTCTTAAGTGCTCAAACTTGTCTCGGAATAAATCTAACTGTGATTTCTCTAAGTTCTACCGTCTGCGCAGGGCTGGAGAACCTGCAGCCTTCTGATTTCAAGATTGTTCTTTTTAAAGCACCAAAGGAGGCAAGAAAAGCTTCTTCTTTCTTTGCTGCATCCCTTTTAATAAAAGGATTTGCTCTGTAAAGTTTGGATTCAGTCAAAAGGCCATACTTAAGAACTTAGAAGGCCACATGTGGCCTTAAGGCTACAGGTTCCTCAAGTGCCCATTATTTCATTTTTTGCTTAACAGTCATAAAAGATAAAATTCATAGAATGAACTCCATAAAAATTTAAAATTTTTCTTCAAAAGACCTTGTTATAAAAATGAAAGAGAAACCACAAAAATGGAAAAAGTATTTATAAGACACATATCTGTAGCCAGGATAGAGAAAGAACAATTAGAAGACAAAAACCCAGTCTAAAAATATAGGCAAAACATTTGACAAAAGAAGACATGCCATTGAAAATAAGCACAGGAAAAGTTGTTCAACATTATAGTCATTAGCAAAATGCAAATTAAAACAATAATACAAACCTACTAGAATGACTAACATTTAACCACTGCCAGCAGAATTTTACCCTGGAAAAATTCAGTTAGAAAACGTTTGCCAGTACGTACAAGAGATGAAGAAATGTATGTACTATATAACTCATCAATTTCCATCCTAGGAGATACACACACACACACACACACACACACACGAGAATTTTCATATTAGCACTATTTTAATAGCCAAAAACTTGAAATAAACTAAAAGTCCTTTAAGTCCACCAATAGTATTATGGATAAATAAATGTTGTTACATTCATACATGGAATATTACACAGCAACAAAAAGAACTACACAAGACATTCAACAATATGGATAAACCTTGGATATATAATATTGAGTAAAAGCCAGGCTCAAGAGTACATAGGTACAATTCCATTTGTTTAAAGTTCTAAACCGGCATAAAGAATGTATAATGATAGAGGTCAGAATAATGGTTAACTTTGGAAGTAGGGATAAATAACTAGGAGTCTTTTGGGATGTTAATATAAGTTATATTAGTCTACTTGGTGTCTACTTGGTTGTGTTCAATTTCTAAAAATTTATTAATCTGCACACTTAATGATCTTTCTACTTTTGTATATTTCAATTAAAACGTTTACTTTTAAAGTTATCAATTAACAAAATCTAATGAAGTATATCATTTTTTGTTTCTTCTTATCTTTTCTAGAGGGTGATAATTCTTGCTTTTACATTAAAAATCAATAGCTATAAATACAAGTACATAATAGTGAGCTAAGTTTCATCTGGAAACATAACATCTACTTTTACTTTTAATTCTAGTAAATGATACCCTAATGACTCTTCAAGAAATCTAGATTTTGTTTTTGTTTTTGTTTTTTTTAGAGACGTGGCATGGCTCTGTCACCCAGGCTGGAGTGCAGTGGCACCATCATAGCTCACTGTGGCCTTGAACTCCTAGGCCAGGGGTGCGGAATCTTTTCATGTTGAAAGGCTGCATTAATTTAGCTGTAATCAAATAAGGATACATTCAAGAAACTTCAATTAGATATACTTAAAAATCTACATTATTTTATTAAAAAAAATCTAACTACTGTGTACTTAATTTCAAAAAATGAAAACTATTTGCTAATTTTAAAGTTAACTAACCCTTTTAATGACTTTGCTGTGTCTGCTTTTTGTTAGAAAGCATTTGAATATTTGGTTGCAGCATGGAAGTCCACAGTTTCAGTTGATACTCTAGGTAGGTATCAGTCATTTGTGATCTTAAAGGTGTCTTGATTTGGGTTAGGTAAAAGAATGTAGATTCACAGCAAGAAGTGGTTGAAAAGCAAAAAAGCATTTTTCAGGCATGTTGCTGGAGTCATGGCTATTCTATTGCATTTTTCCATATTTCAATTGGATTTTTTTAGCATAAAACAATGATTTTAAAATGTCATCTACTGAGAGCTCAATCAGTTCCATCTGTAGTTCTTTAGGTGCCTTGGTGATATCAACTAGGTGAGGCTGAAATGCTAATGAATGTGATGTTACGATTCTCAGAGTCAGTGAACCTTTTATTGTATGCTCCAATTAATAGGTCTATAACAGCTGTGTGTTCTTGAAATGATACCCATATCGCATTTTGTTCATCAATAACCTTTGCTAACTGGGGAAAAAGTTCATCCAAAATTTCCTTTTGAAGAAGTGTTTTGAAAAAAGATAGCTTTTCTCGAAATGCTTGGATTTTTTGCCTCATACCACGTATAGACTTCTTTTTAACTTGCAAAGAAATATTCAGGTTGTTTTGATCTGACATGATGTCACACAGAAATGCTACATTCCTATAGAAATCTCTTTTTAATAATTCACATTGCTGATTTTGCTCTTCATGGAATTTAACTGTGTTCTCACAGAGAAAAAATTTTGGCTAACACTTGTCTCTGCGATAGCCAATGTACTTTAGAATGATACAGCAAATCCACCCTGAATACCTCATCTTTCAACTTTATCATATTATGAAACTGAACATGCTGTGTTGCATTTGCATGAATACAGCTAACATACATATAACTTGTTGCAACATGTCACTTAAAATAGTAGCTTTAGCACAGAGATTTTGCTGACGCAAGATACAATGAAAAGAAATTCACAATAGCAAAGATGTGGAAACAACCCAAATGCCCATCAATACATGATTGGATTAGTAAACTGTGGTATATGTATACCATGGAATATTACTCAGCTATAAGGAATGATGAAGATACGACATCTCTATGGTTCTCCTGGAGAGAGTTGGAACCCATTATATTAAGTGAAGTATCCCAAGAATGGAAAAACATGCATCACATGTACTCACCAGAAAATTGGTTTCCCTGATCATCACCTAAATACAAATCTGGGAACGACACCAATTGGACATCAGACTGAGGTGGGGGGTGGGGGAGGGGATGGGGGTATGCCTACACAATGAGTGCATTGCGCACCGTTTGGGGAGTGGTAACACTTGAAGGTGCTGACTCGGGAAAGGCGGGGTGGGGAAAAAGTATGAAACTATTGTTTTTAACTTGCACTGTTCACTTACTAATTTAGCATAAAAAAAAAAAAAAAAGAAATGAGAGCATCTGGATCTGTCAATACTTTTTTTATTTAACCTGTGCAATAAACCCTTCAGGTTTTCCTGTCATGAAAGGTGCACTGTCTGTACATACACTCACTAAATTTACCAAATTCAGTCTAACTTCACGAAATTTATCTTCAAAGTTTTTGAAGATATCTATTACCTGTGTTCTGTTCTCAAGAGTGCCCAAAGTGAGTAACTCTTTGTAGCAAAGAAAATCTTCTGTTAGGACAGGAGTGAAGTACAAAACCTGAGCCGAGTCAGTAGTCTATCAGTTGACTCATCCAAAGCAATTGAATAATATATATTTTCCTTTCAAAGTATTGCATGAAGTTGTTCTGTTAAGTTGAAGGCTAATTCATGCTGCTGATCAGTTATGGTTCTCCTTGAAAGAGGCAATCATTTGTACTTTGAAATGCTATTGGGGTCTAAGCACGCTACAACTTCGACAATGCATTCTTTCACGATTTCCACATCACTGAATGACTTTGCTTTTTTTCCGGAGTATATAAGCTACTTTATAAGTTGCCGCAGTGGAATTTTTTCCAGGTCTTATTGCTGATTGAAAGAATTGTCTTTGCTTTTGCTTTTCATCTTTTAATTTTTTCAATACAACCTTTTGCACCTCTCCCTCTAATTTAAAATATTTGTGGTCCTTATGAGTGTTATAATGCTGATGAGCATTGAATTTCTTTAATGTTGGTATTGAAGTATCACAAAGCAAGCAAATCATCTTGTCTTTAGCAGAGGCAAGATAATATTGCAATTCCCAATCCTCATTAAAAAATATTTTCTTTCTTCATCATTCTCTTGGTCTTCATTGACATGATGGGCCATTAAACAGACAGCATTAAAAAATATTGTTGAGCTGTGCAACTATTCACAAATTCCACTTCAAACAGAAACACAGTGTACCAGTGTCAAAAGCTGACAACAGACTGGTGAACTCAACCCCCATAAATTCTTGCCAACGAGATGCATGTGGTAGTGGCACGAGTCAGGTAGGGGAAATTAGAACTAAATCATGAGTGCAGCAGCCATCAATTTATCCTTTATGGCTTACTAATATGTTAATTGTGCCAATCTGGGAGGATTATTTCATTAAAACTTATTTTATTCCTTGTTATTTTAAATATGTTCATTTTAAAAATAAAATAAAAATATAAAAGATCAAAAAATGTATTAATAAAAATAAAAGGATGTGTTCTGTAAAATTTGAATTCAGTCCAAAGGCCATACTTAATGACCTCTAGGTCACAGATGCCACAGACCTCTAATGCCACAGATTTCCCAACTCTGTCCTAGGTTCAAGGGATCCTCCAGCTTCAGCCTCTCAAGAAGCTAAAACTATAGGCAAAAACTCATTTTTCAAAAGTGTCATATGTCTTACATTGAAATATATTTTAATGACATATATTTTTTTTAAACTTTAATAGAATATTTTATTTTTTTATTCTTAATTTTTTTTTATTTCAGCATATTACAGGGTTACAAATGTTTAGGTTACATATATTGCCTTTGCCCCACCCAAGTCAGAGCTTCAAGTGTGTTCATCCCCCAGATGGTGCACACCACACCAATTAGGTGTGTATATACCCATACCTTCCTTCCCCCTCTAATCTGCCTGACACCCGATGAGTGTTATTACTATATGTGCACTTAAGAGCTGATCAGTTAATACCAATTTGATGGTGAGTACATGTGATGTTTGTTTTCCCATTCTTGTGATACTTCATTTAGTAGAATGGGCTCCATCCAGCTCTATTCAGGATAATACAAGAGCTGCTATATCACCATTGTTTTTTGTGGCTGAGTAGAACTCCATTGTATAAATATACCACATTTTATTACTCCACTCATGTATTGATGGGCACTTGGGTTGTTTCCACATCTTTGCAATTGTGAATTGTGCTGCTATAAATATTCGAATGCAGATGTCTTACCCAAATGCCCATCAATTCATGAATGGATTAGTAAATTGTGGTACATGTATACCATGGAGTATTACTCAGCTATAAGAAATAATGGTGATATGGCATCTCTTTGGTTCTCCTGGAGAGAGTTGGAACCCATTCTATTAAGTGAATTATCCCAAGAATGGAAAAACAAGCACCACATGTACTCACCAGGAAATTGGTTTCCCTGATCATCACCTAAATGCACATCTGGGAATGACACAAATTTGGTATCGGACAGAGGTAGGGGCTGGGGGGAGGGGATGGGTGCATACCTACTTGATGAGTGCAATGTGCACTGTCTGGGGAATGGACACACTTGAAGCTCTGACTCAGGGCGATGGGCAGTACATGGGCAATATATATAACCTGAACTTTTGTACCCCCATAATAACATGACATTTAAAAAAATAATAAAAATAAAATGTTTTGTTATAATGCAAATCAAAACCACAATGAGATATCGCTTATCTCCAGTGAGAATCACCTTTATCAAAAAGTCCCAAAACAATAAATGTTGGCGTGGATGCAGAGAGATAGGAATACTCATTACACTGCTGGTGGAACTGCAAACTAATACAACATCTGTGGAAGTTAATATGGAGATACTTCAAAGAGCTACAAGTAGAGCTACCATTTGATCCAGCAATCCCATTACTGGACATTTACCCAAAGGACAAAAATGAAATATAATTTTTAATTAATTAATGTACTTGAATAGGTTCCAAATAAGCTAATTCTGTGCTCTAGATGGTCATATTTTTTCATGAGTGAGCACTTTTACTATAAAAGGTACTTTATAGAATAAGTTGCCATAAACTCTTATTTATATTTTTATATGACAAAATTTTCCTGATTATTCGGCAATCTAGCATACAGGTCTCAACTTGAAACCAGTTTGATTCTTAGAGAAGAAAACTTCCAAAAATCAAAGTGATTTTGATTTAGTTATTTCTAACTTGTTATTCTTTTCAAAATTGACAAGTACTGTTATTTACATTGATGCATGAGAAAAACAAATCAAACAAGCAAACAAAAATCCAGGGTATTCTGAGTTAGGAGACCTGAGTTCTACTCTGGTCTTTGTCTCTGAGTGAACTTGCATGAACCATTTAAATCCTCATGTGTCACTTTCCTCATTTCTAAACATGAGAGTGGTGAATTTTATGTAAGATATTCCCTAGCTTCAGTAAACATTGGTTAAAGTTAGTTAAAATAGTAAAACTGATTTAAGCATAACTACATCACCTGAGACAATTTTTATGTATGAAACACTCACTTTTTATGATGAAAAGATAAATTGCCACACACACAAAAAGCATCAGAGCAAGAAACCAAGATAGGAATCACGCCAGACAGTAAAACTGTTTGTATTTATACATTTTGAATCTGAAACATAACAACTTGTTATTTTAGAAATAAGCATGACTATTTTAGTTCTACATGGGTAGCCACATGCCTAAACGCCCATGCTGAAACATTTTCAAATAAAAGTGAAGGAACTCTTTCCGTTTTATCTCAGTACAGTACAAAGATTATATTATATGAACTATAGATATAAAATAAACATTAAGAAAGATGAATACCAACGAAGAAACTGTAAAAGGCAGCCATTGGTTGTGATATAGCAGATTATAGAATTTAAATATGAAATTGTGTTCAATTTCCTGAGATTAAATGAGTGAGGCAAAAGGAAAAACAAAAAAGAAAAAACAGCAAGTTGCCAAAGATGTTCTAGTCATAAGGGCAAGATGAGAACACTGGTAGCTTTAAACCTGAACTGCTGCAGTAATCACCATATGACATTGCTTTCCCAAGTGTCAGCTCCATCATGTCAATGGCACTTCTGCTTACTTCATTATAAGGCCACTCAAGGTTGGACCAAGTTGTTCATGCCTGTAGTCCCAGCACTTTGGGAGGCTGAGGCAGGAGAATCACTTGAGTGAGGCCAGTAGTTTGAGACCAGCCTGGGCAGCATAGCAGGACCCAAAATCTACAATAAATAAGAAAAATTAGGCAGGTGTGGTGGTGCACACCTGTAGTCCCAGCTACTAAGGAGGCTGAAGTGGGAGGATTGTTTGAGCTCAGTATTTGAGGCTGCAGTAAACTATGATCACACCATGGTGCTCCAGCCTGGGTGACAGAGTGAGATCCTGTCTCTAAAAAAAATAAATAAATAAGTAAATAAAATAAATAAATATATACATTTTTAAAAGGCCACTTGAAGCCTAGCTTTCACAGATAACCAGTGACCCCACTTTATAATATTTGCAATGAGATAAATACCAGCTGAAATATATAGGTACAACCACTTGATCAAATTCATCTTTTATCAAGTGATAGATGAAAATCATAAACCTATCTCTATGAAACAGAATTCAAACCTTAAGTTTCAAATCAAGTAGCACCTCTTTCACAAAGCATTAACTGATCTTTCCCATTGGGTATTCCCTCTTAGTTCATTTGGCCATTTTTATGCCATTTGTCATTATAATGGTAGTATAGTGATGTGTGAATTTTTTCATATCTTACTTCACCCCAACCCTAGCTCTCTTGTTTGATCTTTAAGGATAATAATGATTGTTACTCTTCCTTACATCTTTCACATGCTTCATAGTACCTACTAGACACTTAATAAATGTTTCTTGCTTAAATGGATGGATGAATAAATAAATATTCTGGTTTAAACAAAATAAAACAAAGTAAAGGATAGAAATACATTCCTCTAGTACCATTCTTTTAAAAATGATTAGACTATAACAATGAATCATGCCTCCATTATATCTGTAAAGTGTTATTTAATAGTTCTTTGAAAAATTTTGAAGACAGTATGTAAGATTGGTAAGCTTTCGTATAGCTGGATGATGGAAAGTATTTTAATAATGCTATCCTCTCCATTTCTCTGTATGTTTGCAATACAGTATACTTAAAAAGTCTCTGGAGGCCGGGCGTGGTGGCTCACGCCTGTAATCCTAGCACTCTGGGAGGCTGAGGCGGGTGGATTGCTCAAGGTCAGGAGTTCGAAACCAGCCTGAGCGAGACCCCGTCTCTACTAAAAATAGAAAGACATTATATGGACAACTAAAAATCTATATAGAAAAAATTAGCCGGGCATAGTGGCGCATGCCTGTAGTCCCAGCTACTCGGGAGGCTGAGGCAGTAGGATCGCTTAAGCCCAGGAGTCTGAGGTTGCTGTGAGCTAAGCTGACGCCACGGCACTCACTCTAGCCTTGGCAACAAAGTGAGACGCTGTCTCAACAAAAAAAAAAAAAAAAAAAAAAAAAAGTCTCTGGGCCACAAGGCAATGCTAATATTTCAATATATACAGAATAACATATTACCTAGTAATTATCTTGTGTTACATACCTTAAGTATTTTTTTAAAAAACAATGTAGTAATATGCCACTAATCTAGAGATAATACATGATATCAACTACAAAGAACAAAGTTAGGAATCAGCATAAAAAGATCTCTAAACCAAATAAAATAGAATTTAGAGATAAAACAAAGTACAGTTTTACATAGTCAAAAAAAAAAATACTTTCTTAACACATTATTCTACCATATTTAGCTACTTAGCTATCATATTTATCTAAATTTAAAGCAGCAGTCCCCAACCTTTTTGGCACCAGGGACCAGTTTCATGGAAGACAATTTTCCTATGGATGGAGTGGGGTGGAAAGCTGAGGTCAGGAGGTGATACAATCGATGGGGAGGATGAGGAATGGCTGTAAATCTCCAGGTTCCTAAGTTTCATGGAAGACAATTTTTTCACAGAGACTGGGGGTGGGGGGTGCAGAGCTCTGCAGCATGATCCCTAACAGGCCACGGACCAGTACTGGTCTCCAGCCCCGGGGGGTTAGGGGCCGCAGATTTAAAGTATCAAATGCAAAAAACAGATATATGAGAAAGGCTGGAAAATTATAAACTATGGAGTTATCTGGGAACATTTGGTTGAATGTATCATTTAGGAAGCCTCACTATGCAGGAGACAATACTAGGTGAAAATAACGGTGATAGTCTGTTCTTGAGGGTAAGGAGAGGGGCAATCAATTCTAATCAATACAATCATTAAGTACTCAGAAAAATAAGGATTATATATTAGAAGGAATTGTATGACTTATATAATGATGGAAGTTTTTTAAATTTGAAAAAGGTCATTAGGTTCCACTTACTAGGAACACTTTATTCCTTGGCTATTTGACTGAGGTCAATTCAAATAAAAGAATCATTTTTGAATCCCTACTACATGCCAGAAATTGTTTATAAGGTGCAAGTGTGATAGGACATTTTAATAAATCTTAATAGATATGGAATGAAGAAAACCTTTAATAAAGCTTATTTTTGTGAAATCATCTTAACAAGGTGCATTACTCAAATATGCAAGTCAACCGAGATATGAAATGAAAATCTCATCCAATGTATTTGGAGTAAATGAGAAAGACCGGAGAGCTACAAAGGGCCTGTTTTTCAAAGGGATAAGGGTTACAGAAAGTTTTCTGCAAGAATGGCAATCTATTCAAAAACAATCGAATGTCTCTGCCCAGAAGGACCTGAAACAAAGACGCCAATATTAATACCATAATATATAGTTACAGAATCAGCTTTTAATCATAATCTGGCAAGAGGTATTTTCCCCTTATTTTAAAAGGAAAAATATTAATAAAATGTGTATTTCAAAACAAGAGATGCAATAGCAAGGAGAGGGAAGATAATTTAAAAAGCCAAACAAATTATACATAAAATGAATATATATATATATATTTTTTTTTTTTTTTTTAAAGCTTTAAGAGTCTTTGAGCTTCATTTGGTCCAACTTACTTTATAGTTGAGAAACAAGATTGGCTAATGATTATTCAGCTTCAGATACATCTGAAACCCAGATCTCCTGACTGCCAGTCTACGTTGACAGGATGCTTTTACTGTCAAACTTAAAATACATCAAATAAATTAAATAAAAACATTTGTTCTTGCTTCAGTGATATGATGCTTACATAGTTCCACAGACATTTGTCAAAGGAAAATTCAAATAACATACACTCTCAGTTTGGGGTAGTCAAGCTTAATAAAAAGCAGTCAATTTTCTCATCTAGAATCATGTCTACAGACCAAGTGAGCATTCTAGCAAGACAAAGCAATTTAGTATAATAACAGGAAGAAATTACCTCTAAATGTTTCATTATTCTTTCAACAGTACTAGAGAATATTCCTAAAACCACAAAGCCCCAGACACCCACAGAAATCTGAAGAGTTATCCTGATGTCTGCAATATATTTTATTGACAACAAAAGATAGAATAAAAACATGTCTGAAATATTCCTTCACTTTGAAAACATCAAAAACATTTAAAAAAAATTATTTGTATTATAAGATGCTAAAGTAACTGTAGACAAATTCATTATATTAATACTTCAATGGATTTTAGAACATAATACTGAAATTTGTATAAGAATTTATTTTATATTCTACATTTAAATTTTAAAATTGTTATCATAAATATAATTATTTTAAATCCTGAAATTACCATATTCTGCCTTGAAAATAATTGATTTAATGCCTTAAATACATGCTTATTTTTTACTGAAAGATAAGGCTTTGGACTTGAAAAAAGGTTTTGGAGCTGAAGGTTTTGGGTTTAGTCCTAAATGCTAGATCTAAATTCCACATATCTCATTAAATTGCTATGAACTCTAGCAGCTTAAATCTCTGTAAATCTGATTTCTTTGTTTCTTCTTCTGCCAAAAAGAAATAATATATTCAGGACCATTGTTAAGTTTAAATAAAATCTGTATAAAAAAGTTCTGAAAATTTTGTTGTTATAACACATTTAAATCCCTATTCTTTTTTAGTATAAATTATAAGTTTATGTTCATATTGTCTATAAAGAGAAGAGTTGTTAATTAATGTAGCTCTTAAGACTCTTTCAGTAAAACAGTCTAGTCTGGCATATATACAGGGAAAAGTCACAAATTATTGCATTACCATATTACTGAAAAACTACTGCCATATGTTTTCATAAAAGAAATTCAGTGATTATAATTACAGACACAAAAAGAGAAAATAGCATGATTGAAATATAACAGAATACTTGAAGTATATTTACTATTACTTTTATCTAAAAGGATTTAGTTCATGCTTTATTTATCAAATCTTGCATTTGTTCAAGCACTACATATTGCGGCAGTTTAAAACCCAATGGTTGGGCTTCTTGTGTGGCTCAATGAACATATGGATATAAATCAACTGTAACTCTTGTACATTACTGAAGCAAATAGAAATAGGTTCAGCCACTTTGGAAAACTGTCTGCAAATATGCACTAAAACTAAACATATGCCTCCCTTATGACCCAGCAATTCTACTTCTAAGTATATATCCAAGAGAAATGAAAGCACATGTTCACCAAAAGACAAGTAAAAAAAAAATGTATTCATAGAAACCATATTCATAACTCCTCAAAACTGGAAACACAGTAAATGTTCATTATAAAAATAAATAATTGAGGTACCACAATGGAATACTACATTTTAATCAAAGAAGAACAAAATACTGACACATGTAAAAATGTGGATGAATCTTACAGATACTATGTTGAACAAAAGAAGCCAGTCACAAAATCCTCCATACGGTGTGACTCCAATTTTAGGAAGTTAAAAAAAAAAAATAGCTAAACTCTCTTTGGCGACCAAAGTCAAAATTATTACCGCAAGTGAGATGCTGACGTATAAGAAAACCAAAGCATGTGGTGTCACTGGGCAGAAAACAGAAGCTGGAAGGGCTTGAAGAGGTTGTTAGTGTAGAGAGTGAGGAAAATCGTTTTGGAAACTGCAGAAAATGAGATTCGATTTATGTACTGCCCGAACAATCAGCGAAACTCTGGCTTGAAATAACACGAGCTGTGGAAAGTAGTTACCTTAGTAGGGAGTAGACAAAGATTTGCTGGAAAGGGATGTTAAAATAAATATTCTATATTTTTATAGAGGTACGGTTACTTTGTTGTAAACATTTGTTAAAACTGTACCCTTCTGATCAGACTTTCTGTTACAGATAAATTATACCTCAATTTTTTTTAAAAGAGATAACTTAAAAATGTATTAAAGAATATAGTTAAAAGGTTTTTAAAATTATTTTCTAATACATAGTATTGGTATATGCTGTACAAACTTACAGTTTGTAACATATGTTACAGTTTTTAAATAGCACAAGGTCTACAACAGCTCTAGTTTATAAAAATAACACCAGGAATTTTCATTTTTCTCAGTGCTGTGCCTTCAACCTCTTTGAATTATCCATGTTTTCTACAGTTTTTAATATTGGAATGCTAAGAAAGGTTGTCTATGTGTCTATAGCAAACATACGTGTATCATGATAATAAAAACAACCATAAATAACATTTTAGTCAAAATTTCTTGATGCTGTTGTTTTAAATTTGAGTTGTTTACATAGACATGCCAAGTTTTTACATAGAATGAAAGGGTCTGATGCAGTCAAAGACATCCAGAAAAGCCTTCAAGTGTCAGGGTATAGTGGATTGAGAGATAATCTAGTGTAGGCAAGGAAGTTAAGATAATTGGAAAACATCACATGAGACTTCAAAACATATATTTTGATACACATTTATGTGAGCACTGTTTTCATGTAGAAAGATTGCACAATTGTCCTACTATTAGACCCATAAATGTGAATGGTTTCCTATGATCAAAATATACATCCCAGATGTAGCCAATAGTAATGTTTTACCTATGTATTTCTAAACAGAAGATATTTAAGCATTCCTGAATAGCATTCTCTCTATCTGTTATAGGCTGAATTGTGTCCTCCACCAGCAAATTCATATGTTGAAATCCTCACACCCAGTACCTCAGAATTTGTATTTGCAAATAGGGCTTTCAAAGGGGTAACTAAGTTAAAAGAAATCATAAAGGTGGCCCTAATTCAATATGACTGATGTCCTTATAAGGAGGGGCAATTGGACATGGACAAAGACATGTACAGAGGGAAGACCTTATGAAGACATAAAAAGATGGCCATCTAGAAGCCAAGCAGAGAAGCCTCAGATGAAACAAAATCCAACACCTTGAGCTCAGACTTCCAGCCTCCTGAACCGTGAGAAAATAAATGTCTGTTGTTTAAGCTACTCATTCTGTGGTACTTTGCTATGGCAAACATAGAAAACTAGTACACCACCTCATTACAAAAGAATACATTTGGAAGTAAACTACTATCTCCTATTTTTTTTCTTTATGTAAATCTGTCTTTTCATATATTGTGTAACTTGGCATGATTCACATCGAAGTGACTGGAATGTGAAATAGCACATGACTTTCCACATGGCAATGTCAGAAGCAAGGCCCGAGACATCCTCTTCCTATGGGAATACTCACAATTCTACTCATTCATTAAGCATTTAAGCATTTCATTTACCCTCATGTGCCTTCCTGGGGAGTGTTTTTTTTTTTTTTTTTTTTTCTTTTGTCAGAAGCTTAGTAAATACTCTTGGCTCTATCTTCCACTCTAATAATCTAAAAATGGCAACATATATTTTAGAATATTGGTAGAGTTTAGAAACTGTGTGAGACAAGACAGTGGAAAGGGAAGAACACTGGACCCACAAATCAAACTGATTTAGTAGTCTTTCTTAAGGCTATCTAGTTGTCCAAAGTTAGAAAATCTCATTTGGGGCAGTAATTCTTCATTGTATCGTTGATTCACCAGCCTGAACTGAATTAGAAGACCCTGGAGAGCTTTTTAAACAGAGAAGTGATTGGTACCTACTCCTATACCTGCTATCTAGAGAGATTCTGACTTAATAGGCTTAATTGGTCTGAAATGTGGCCTTGGCACTGAGATGTTTAAAAGCTCCCCCTCTTCAAGAATGATAACCACTGCCCTGGACAATATGATGTAATTGGTCTGGGTAAGAGACTGGGCGCTGGTATCTTTTTATTTACCCAGGGTGATTCCAATGCCCATTAGTTCTCCACTGTGCCCATGTACAACTATATGATGTAAAGGGAAAATAATGTTCCTCTCAGCTCTAGCATTTTGCAATATTTGGACATTTTGTGAAATAATACCTATAAGACATTTTGAACTATACTTGTAAAATGTATATTTAAATAAGTTTACTTATTCAAAGACTCATTAACTAATTAGAGAGTATGAACTTTTGGTTCTGTGAATCAAAAACCTTTTTCGAGTGTTTTCGAGTGTTTCTGAGTATGCCTAAGGCAGAAGGAGAGGAGAGGCTATGTGCGAAATTGGGTTAGCATCCCAGTCCCAGCTGTGTCATGGATGCAGTTATTTCAGGAAGGAACAAATGCACAAAGATGAAGGCACAAAACATAATTGCTTCTATGATAGTAATTTAGTTTCCAAGAGTAAAGATTTAAACCAGCATCTCCCATTAGCCTAACAACAATTATATAGTTTTCCCTTTCATCCATTCCTTTCAGGCTTTTCTTATATTTGAAGTTTTCTAAAGGGTATTTGAGTGATCTAACATTAACCACCCACACACTGTATTTATCACTATTATTAGCACAGTGGATGATCTTTACAACTTAGTGAAGCTATTACTGATTTTCTTTAAAAGAGCTTCTAAATCATTTGCCATTTCTTCTGATTTATATCACAGCAGAATTATTTTTAAGTGACCTTTAGTGTCTTCTCCTACCTTAAGCTTAAAAATGATTACAACTAGTGATATGATGTAAGTGTATCCTGAACTTTGAAGTTTTACATTTCAGTTTACATAAATTCAAAAAGATTAGAACATATAAGGTAAAATATAATAGTGATAAGGTGCTACTTTTAGATCTCCTAAACAGCTACATAATTGTCTGAAGGGAATTAGGTGGAGGAAGGAGAGGGGACTGGCTTATAACTATAATGAGAAAATTTGAAAGTTTTCCATTGAATGGAAATTATATAAAAGTCCACATATAACCTCTATAAAATTGAATTCAATTTTAGTCTCTATTAATAGAGTGTAGAGAATTGAAAACGTAATGATTGTGCTCAATGTATTATTTATGAAATCAATCTTGTAATGTTATGTTAAAATCTGAAAAATAAATCATTATGTTAGTAAACACACTTCATGTGTTAGATAATACCAAACAAAATGTATCCAGCAGGAAGTAACCAAACATACATGTGGAAAAATTAAAATAAAATTGGAAAGAGAATTCCACTGTGTGCACAAAATGCCATAAAAGACCTACATGTAATTATCAGAAGGGATACTGTGAACTAAAATAAAGTTTCTAAGAGTCTGCATTTGAGAATTTGATGAGGCTCTGATTACTGAGAGTTATTTACACATAGGCTGAAAACACCTGGCAAAGAAACTATGGAAGAGATATAAGAAAAGGTTAGGCTAGCAGGAAGGTACATAAACATTATCACACTTCTGTGATACTACGATGTGATGAAATAGCAATTGTGCTTTGAAATTATTGGGATATAAAAATCACTTGTTACCCTACTATTCAGTTTTGAATATCAAAACACCAAATGCTAAAAATATAAAAACTTACCTTTTCTTTCTTTTTTTTTTATTTGTATGAATTTAAAGAGTACATGTGCAATTTTTGTTACATGGATATATTGTGTAGTAGTGAAGTCTGAGCTTTCAGTGCATACCCTTTTTTAAAATAATTTATTTTTTAATTATTATGGGTACATAATAGTTGTATATATTTAGAGGGTACATGTGATGTTTTGATATAGGCAAACAACGTGTACTAATCAAATCAGGGTAATTGGGATATCTATCACTCAAGCGCTTATTTCTTTGTGTTAAGAACATGCTAATTCCACTCTTTTAGTTATTTTAAAGTAAACCCTAACTTATTGTTGCTTATAATCATTTTATTGTGCTATCAAACAGTGTTCATTCTATCTATCTAACTATATTTTTCTACCCATCAACCATCCCCACTTTATCCCCACCCCTACTATCCTTCCCAGTCTCTGGTAACCATCATTCTACTCTCTGTCTCCATGAGATCAACCGTTTTAATATTTAACTTGCCCAAATGAGTGAGAACATATGAGACGTGCTTCTCTGCTCTTGACTTATTTCACTTAAACTGTTCTCCCATTCCATCCATGTTATTGCAAATGGCAAAATTTCATTCCTTTTTAAGGCTATAAAACATAGCATTGTGTATATGAACAACAATTTATTTACCCATTCATACATTGATGGACACTTAGATTAACTTCAAATCTTGGCTACTGTGAATAGTGCTACAATAAACATGGGAGTGGAGATATCTTTTTGATATACTGATTTCCTTTTTTTGGATAACTAGCAGTGGGATTCCTGGGTCACATGGTAGTTATATTTTTAGTTTTTTGAAGAACCTCCATGCTGTTGATCATAGTGGTTGCACTAATATCCCTTCATACCAACTGTGTACGAGGATGCCCCTTTCTCAACAACCTTGCCAGCAATCGTTATTGCCTGTCTTTCTGATAAAAGCCATTTTAACTGGGGTGAGATGGTATCTCATTGTAATTTTGATTTGCATTTCTCTGACGACTAATGATGTTGAATGTTTTTTCATATACTTGTTGGGCATTTGTATGTCTTCTTTTGAGAAATGTCTATTCAGATCCTTTGTCCATTTATAATCAGATTATTTGCTTTTTTTCCCTATTGAGTTGTTGTAGTTCCTTATATAGTTAGTTATTAATCCCTTGTCAGATACGTAGTTTGCAAATGTTTTCTCCCATTCTGTGAATTGTCTCTTCTCTTTGTTGATGGTTTCCTTTGCTGTTCAGAAGCTTTTTAGCTTGATTTGATCCCACTTGTCCAATTTTGCTTTAGTTGCTTGTGCTTCTGGAGTATTACTATAGAAGTCCTTGGCCAGACCAATGTTCTGGAGCATTGCCCAGTGTTTTCTTTTAGTAGTTTCATAGTTTCAGGTCTTAGGTTGACGTCTTGAATCCATTTTTATTTTATTTTTGTATATGGTGAGAGATAAGGGTCTAGTTTCATTCTTCTGCATATGGACATCTAGTTTTCCCAGCACCATTTATTAAAGAGACTGTCCTTTCCCCAATGTATGTTCCTGGCAACTTTATAGACGATAAGTTCACTATAGATTGTGGGTTTATTTCTGGATTATCTGCTCTGTCCTATTGGTCTATGTGTCTGTTTTTATGCCAATACCATGCTCTTTTGGTTACTACAGCTCTGTAGTATATAATTTGAAGTCAGGTAATGTGATTCTTCCAGTTTTGTCCTTTTTGCTCATCATGGCTTTGGCTATTTTGGGGGTCTTTTGTGGTTCCATATAAATTTTAGGATTATTTTTTTCTATTTCTATGAAGAATGTCATTGGTATTTTGATGGGATTGCATTGCATATGTAGATTGCTTTGGATAGTATGGACATTTTAACAAGATTGATTTTCCCAATGCATGAGCATGAAATATCCTTCCATTTCTTCTGTGTCCTTTTTAATTTCTTTCATCAATGTTTTATACTTTTCATTGTAGAGATATTTTACTTCTTTAAGTTTATTCCTAAGTATTTTATTTTATTTGTAGCTATTGTAAGTGGGATTACTTTTGTTGGTTTCCTTTTTAGATTGTTGGTAGCATATGGAAACACTACTGATTTTTCTATGTTTATTTTGCATCGTGCAACTTTACTGAATTTTTTAATCAGTTCTAATTTTTTTTTTGTCAAGTCTTTAGGTTTCTCTAGACATAAGATCATATTGTCTGCAAACAAGGATGATTTAACTCCTTCCTTTCTAATTTGGATGCCCTTTATTTCTTTTGCTTGTCTGATTACTCTAACTAGAACTTCCAGTATTATGTTAAAGAACACTGGTGAAAGTGGGCATCCTTATCTTATTACTGATCTTAGATGAAAAGCTTTCCGTTTTTCCCCATTCAATATGATACTAGCTGTGAGTCTGTCATATGTGGCCTTTAATGTGTTGAGGTAAGTTCCTTTTATACCCAGTTTATTAAAGAGTTTTTTATCATGGAGGGATGTTGAATTTTATCACATTGCTTTTTCAGCATCAATTGAAATTATCACATGGTTTTTGTCCTTCATTCTGTTAATATGATGTATTACATTGAAAAATTTGTATATGTTGAATCAACCTTGCATCCCTGGGATGAATCCCACTTGATCATCATGAATTGTCAATTGTTAAATTTGTCAACTATTGAATTCAATTACCTAGTATGTTGTTGAGAATTTTTGCATCTACATTTATCAGAGATATTGGGTTATAATTTTCTTTTTTTGTTGTGTCGTTGTCTGGTTTTGGTATCAGAGTGATATAGGCCTCATAAAATGAGTTTGGGAATATTTTTTTCTCCTCAATTTTTTTGGATAGTTTAAGAAGGATTGATATTTGTTCTTCTTTGAATGCTTGGTAGAATTCAGCAGTGAAGCCATCTGGTCCTGGGCTTTTCTTTGATGGAAGACTTTATTACCACTTTTGTCTGATTACTTGTTATTGGTTTATTCAGGTTTTGGATTTCTTCCTGGTTCAATCTTGGTAGGTTGTAGCTATCTAGGAATTTATCCTAGGTTTTCCAATTTATTGGTACACAGTTGCTCATAGTAGTCTCTAATCATCCTTTGATTTTTTTGCAGTGGCATTTGTAATGATTCCCTTTTCATCTCTGATTTTATTTATTTTGGTCTTCTATGTTTTTTTCTTATTCTGGGTATGGGTTTGTCAATTTTGTTTATCTTTTCAAAAAAACAAGTTTTCATTTTGTTGACTTTTTTTGTATTTTTTATTTGTTTCAATTTCCTTTTCCTTTATTTCTACTCTAATCTTTTATTTCTCTTGTTCTACTAATTTTGGGTTTGGTTTGCTCTGTTTTTCTCATGGTTTCAGATACATCATTAGGTTATTCATTTGAAGCTTTTCTACTTTTTTGATGTAGTCACTTATTACTATAAACTTTCCTCTTAGTACTGCTTTTACTGTATCCCATAGGTTTTGATAATGTTGTGTTTTCATTTTCATTTGTTTTGAGATATTATTGAATTTCCTTCTTAAACTCTTCATTGACCCATTGGTCATTCAGGAGCATATTGTTTAGTTTCCATGTGTTTTTATACTTTCCAAAGTTCTTCTGGTTATTAATTTCTAGTTTTATTCTATGTGGCCACAGAAAATAGTTGATATGATTTCAACTTTTTTGAGTTTTTAAAGATTCATTTTGTGGCTTAATACATGGTCTATTATTGGCAATGATCCATGATGTGAGGAGAATGTGTATTCTGCAGCTGTTGGATAAAGAATTCTGTTAATATCTATGAAGCTCATTTGATGTATTAAATTTAATGCAGATTAAGTCCAAGGTTTCTATGTTTTCTGTTAATCATCTGTCCAATGCTGAAAGTAGGGTATTGAGGTCTCCAGTGATTATTGTACTGGGGTCTATCCCTCTTATGAGCTCTGATAATATTTGCTTTATATATTGGTATGCTGCAGTGTTGGGTGCATATATATTTAGAATTATTATATCCTCTTGAATTATTATATCCCCTAGATATATCCTCTAGGATTATTATATCTCCTTTATTATTATATAATGACCTTATTTTTCTCTTATTACAGTTTTTGTCTAGAAATCTATTTTATCTGATAGAAGTATAGCTACACCTGCTACTTTATGATTTCCCTTTGTATGGACTTTTTCTATCCCTTTATTTTCAGTCTACATATGTCTTTATAGGTAAAATGGGTTTCTTGTGTACAACATATAATTGGATCTTGGGTTCTTTTTAATCCTTTCACCCACTATATGTCTAGTCCATTCATATTCCATGTTATTATTGATAGGTAAGGACTTATTACTGCCGTGTTGTTATTTGTTTTCTGGTTGTTTTGTGGTCCTCTATTTCTTTCTTCCTTTCTTCTTGTCTTCCTTTGTTAAAAGTGATTTTCTCTGGTGGTGTGTTTTAATTCCATGCTTTTTATTTTTTGTGTATCTATTATAGGATTTTTGATTTGAGGTTACTATGAGGCTTGCAAAAAACATTTTATAACCAATTATTTGCAAAAAACATTTTATAACCAATTATTTTGAACATATGACAACTTAAGTCTATTTACAAACAACCAAACAACGAAATAAGCAAAGAGAAATCTAAAAGAAATTCTATACTTTAACTCCACCCCTCCCACTTTTTAACATTTTGCTATTTCCATTTATATCTTTTTATACTATCTATTTCTCAAAAGTTATTGCAGTTCTTATTTTTGATAGGTTTGTGTTGTAGTCTACCTACTCAAAATGTAAGTGGTTTATACACTACAGTAATAGAAATAGTGTATCTTGTATTTGTGTGCTTACTGTTACCAGTGAATTGCATACCTTCAGATGACTACTTATTGTTCATTAACATCCTTTTCTTTCAAATTGAAGAACTCTTTATAGCATTTCTTGTAGGACAGGTCTGATGTTGATGAAATCTCTCTCAGCTTTTGTTTGCCTGGGAAAGTCTTTATTTCTCCTTCATGTTTGAAGAATATTTTTGCAGGATATAACATTCTAGGTTTAAGGTTTTTTTCCCTTCAGCAATTTGAATATGAAATGCCACTCTCTCCTGGTCTGTAACATTTTCATTGAGAAGTCTGCTATAATACTTGACATATTGAAGTTTCTTTATGTTTTTTGTTTTATCATTTTTTATTTTTTCTTGCTTCCCTTAGGACCTTTTCTTTATCCATGACCTTTGGGGGCTTGATTATTAAATGCCTTGACTTAACCTTGTTTGGGTTAAATCTGCTTTGTGTTCTGTGATGTTTTGTATCTGAATATTGACATCTTTCTCTAAGTTTGGAAAGTTCTCTATTGTTATTTCTTTGAATAAACTTTCTACCATAATCTATCTCTGTATCTTTACCTTAAGGCCAATAACATTTAGATTTGCCCTTTTGAGGCTATTTTCTAGATCTTGTATGAGTGCTTCATTCTTTTCTTTCTTTCCTTTTTCTTTTTTCTCTTCTGTCTATTTTCAAATAGCCTATCTTCAAGCTCACTAATTCTTTCTTCTGCTTGATCAATTCTGCTGTTGAGAGACTGATGAATTTCTCAGTTTGTCAACTGAATTTTTCAGCTTCAGAAATTCTGCTTATTTATTTTTTTTTAATTATTTCAATCTCTTTGTTAAATTTCTCTGATAGGCTTCTGAATTCCTTCTCCGTGTTGTCTTGAGGTTCACTGAGCTTCTCAGGCCAGCTATTTTTAGTTCTTTGTCTAAAAAGTCACATATTTCTATCACTCCAGAATTTGTCACTGGTACCTTATTTAGTTGGTTTGGAAAGGTCATGTTTTCCTGGATGTTCTGGATGTTTGTCAATGTCTGGGCATCGAAGAGTTTGGCATTTATTTTAATCTTGGGTTACAGAGTAGAGGATTTCCTTCTGACTGGCTGTTCTAAATACTCCCTTTGTAGGTGCCTGCAGAATTCTGCCCAGTGCTATGTTTCCCTGTGAGAAGGCAGCCCTGACTTCCAATGCAGTCTTGAAATCACTTCACTCTCCCACCGCAGGGCACACAGATTCTCTCTCCACTGGGAGCGCTGGCACAGCACTGTGAGAGCTTGGGGAAGGGGTGGCATAGGCAATGCAAGACTTTCTTTCTGCCCTCTTCAGTGCCTCTTTCCTTCATATAATGTTAAAACCATGTACTGTAATCACTCACCTGAGTTTTGGTTCTTCTGAAGGTGCTTTCTTGTAGGGATAGTTGTTAAGTTTGGTGTTTGTGTGGAGGGACAATCACTGGAGGTTTTTATTTAGCCTTCTTGCTCCACTCCACTCCAGTGTTTACCTTTTCTTTATAACGTTAAATCAGCTGCTCATGATTGTTTTTTTCCACTAGGGACTTTGAATATTGTTACTAACCGTGTGATGTTTTTTGAGAAAGGCATCATGTTAATACCAATTTCTCTATTAGTAACCATAGAGTATTGTTAAAACAATTGGGTTTTAGCTGCAAAACAAAATAAAAATAAAAATAAATCACCTCATTTCAGTGGCAATCCATTTCTTCTCCTAAGCTTCAGGGAGCTGATATTGAGAAAGTGAAAAAATGTTCAGTTTACTGTAACACATTTCATAAAACAGAAAATGGGGAAATATTTACTTTTCCTTTACCAATCCATTAAATAGATATCAGCACCTTTAAGCTAAACTGCAAAAGACTGGAATCCCTTCCTATTTTCTTTGAACATGCAGACCTGAAAAATAAAACAATGCAGATTCATTCATAAAGGCAGAATCAGTTCTAAGCTCTATTACTATTTTGTAATTTGAAAAACTTATGACTTTGCTAATGGTTTCTGGTTTCACATGTATCAATACTAGTTGCTTTATATTATTATGCCTCAATGGGAAGATATTTTACTGCAGTCATCTCTTGGGAAGAGTTCTGTAATCTTTCTGGTCCAGTCTAAGCAACTGAAGGAAAAGATCAGAAGAAATTGATACAGCCTGTTCTCATCTTGTCTTCTTCAAATAATCAAATTTTCTCTGGAGTTTCTTGGCATGTCTAGACATATTGAGTGAAAAACAGTTGTTGGGACAAATTTCCCTTTATGATTAAAGACTAGGTAAATTAGGGAGAAGATGAAGAAACACAAGAAAAAATATTTAAATAAAATAATATATCTTCTTTCCCCATTCCCACTCACTCCATGGTTAACATTTTTAAATTACTTTTTAAAGATTTTAATTAAAAATATTTTAATGTGGATGAATATTTTACTAAATGGAATACATTATCTAGTCCTTCATACCAAATTTCAAATATATAGATTAATAGAAGAGTTGGAAAAATAGTTTCATTAAATGTGGGGATTATATAATACTGTAGGATCTCAAAGTGGAAGAGAACAAATCCAATATTATACATTGTATATTTTAGAAATGAATATGAGATTCACTTACTACAAGCCCCTTCAAAGTATAGCTGTTGATTCCAAGGTCATACAGCAACATCAATATAAACTGTATCTGGGTGTCTAACATTTGGAAGTTAGATACTCCATGACTTAACCTTTTAGGGTGTGGCAGAAGTTCTGTAGACTATTTTAAAGAATATGATCAATTTATGACCATTTTTATATATGTGATAATTTTGGGTTTTTTTTTCCTATGACCCTCACTGCCCAACTAATTCCCTACAGCATCCCGTTCACATCCCAAGTCTGTGTGTTACTCCCCCTGCCTTCCAGTCCCACTTACAGAACCCCTGCTGCGGCAGTAATTTTTTCTAAAACATTTATCATGCCATCACCCTGGGGTTAGGCAATTTGGGAGAAAACAAGTTTGTGCAAAATTAAGTCAGATCTCTTTATCACCAAAACTTGTTCCTCATCTCCATGCATGCATTTCTATTCTCTTCAACTTGCATCCTTGCCGAACAAGTTATTTGCTATTTTTTGAGCATATATTATTCATATCAATCTCTCTGCCTAAAATGATTTTCTCAACATTTTTGTCTAGGAAATTCATTCTTCAAGACATAGAATAGTTTACATATCTGTACTCTCCCTCATTTCATTCTCTGAGGGCATAAAAATTCCATTCCTACTGTGTTATCACAGCACTTTTTACATGTCTCTAATAACTCTTATCATATTGTATCATAGCACATTGCATCTTAATTCTAAGCAATGGGGCAATTATTTTGCAGTCTATGACTACACTCTCCTAACTTTACCCAACCCTATGACCCCAACAGTATTGTCCTCCAAGGCCTTCTTATTACCATGACTTAGTTGAGTGGCTGTTAATTATTAGCTATTTGCTCAATGACAAGGTAAATTCATAATTTATTTTAATACTAATAAAGACACAATGAGTTGGTAGAATTTCCACATTTTTATTAAAACTGTCATTAAGTGTTAGAATTGGAAAGATTTTTAGAGGTTATTTTATCCAATTTTCATATTTTATAGAAAAAGGACAAGAAAAGTTTGATTGATTAATTAAACAAATATGTATTGCATGTAAACTATATGTCAAGCCCTATTCTATGTGCTAGATAAATGATTTGGCTTAAAAATATTCAAATTAATTGTATCTGTATAACAGTTCTTGAAGGGAAACAGACAAGTAAAGAGTCAGTATATTATTTGATAGTGATAATGTTAGAAGACTAAGAGACAGGACTGAGACTGGATACAAGAGCTTGAAGATTGGGTGCAGGTATTGAAGTAAACAACCCTCAGGTAGAAGCTAACTAGGGGGACTGATAACCATAGCAAGAACCAGCTTCAACCAGCTTGTCAGCTATCTCTGTCACCTAACATGAACTTTAGTTAATTACAATATCACTTACATTGAGGTTTTAAAATTTCTCCACCCTTGAAATCATCATGACAGTTCCAAAAAAACCATATAAAATATGAAAATGGGAAGGAACCCAATTCTAGGAATTACTGCCTAAATTCTCAGTAAAAGCCAACCTTGAATTTCTCCCCTCAATTAGTAAGACTTCGATAGATGAAAAACCACTTCCTTTCCAAGCAGCTGCTCTTTTTGAGCCTGCATGCTCTCTCTTTTCCAAGTGTTACTTTCCCTCTCTAAATAAAAAAATAAATAAATAAAGCTTCTGTTTGCTTGGCTTACATGGTGCGTCCTGAAATTCTTTTCTCCTGATGATCACCAAGAACCTGGAGAAACTTCCATTGGAGGCTGCTAACAATAAAAGTCATGAATAAAATAAGCTATGTAATTAGCTCAAGTTCTCACAGGTTGCAGAGCTGAATTTGAGGTGTGGTCTTCTGTGACTTAGGACTGGTCTTAGTGTCTCAGTCCAGTGTTACGTTAACTAACAATTACATTCTCCCTTCACATCAAGTACAATGTTCTCAGAACTAAACTGAAATTCTTACTCCCGGTGGCAATTGAGCAACAGGCTTTATAGGTAAAGGTAAATTTTAAGTTTCTATAACAATGATACTCAAAAGCTATGGCGACTTAATTAAGGCAGAAATTTATTTCTCACAAATAGTTCCAAATTAAGAGCCCATGCTATTGGGAGAATATTGCCTATGTTCTGTCATTCAGAAACTCAGCTTCCTTGACCTTATCACTCTGCCAAGTATGGTGTAATCTTGCTAGACACCTGGAGGCTGCCACACTTTCATTATGGTAACCAGAAAGTGGAAAGAGAGGGAGGACGTGCACATGTCCAATATTTCAAGGTTAAGAACTGGAAGTGGCCAAATTACTTTTTGTTCACACTTGATTGGCTAAACCCAATAAAGCACACTTGGATCCAAGGGAGGCTGGAAAACACAGTTTCTAGCTGGATGGCCACATACCCAGCTTAAACTCTGGCCATGGGCAGGGTAGTTTTAACAATTCAGAAGGAAGGAAATGATGATACCAGGAAAGGAGGCAATTAGTCATGTCCTCCTCACTGGGCCTATTATTTTCTTTTTCTTGGTCTTAAAAAGAAAACCAGGAACATAGGTAAATAATGAGGTCAGACCTGTTATTGCAAGGACAAAGTTATCAAAAGCAATGAGGCATTTGATGTAAAAAATCTGGTGACATTATTTTGCTGAGCAGTGGCCTAGTTTCTACTGCCTGAGAAACTCTGCACTAAGTTTTAAGAACACCTTTGCTTAATTACCCAAGAAAAATGTTTTAAGAAAAAAAGGAGTGAAAAGAAAACATATAGATCATACATGGCATCTGTTTGTTCAGCCAAATTGATTTAGGTGAGTAATAGAGCCCACTTAAAGACCCATAACTGTAATTTAAACTGGCTGTTCTATGCGGCATTCTAACTCACTTTATAGACCCAGAATATTTGCCATAACTGAGGTTATGTATTACCTTGCTATGAAGTCAGTAGGGAGGGTGGCTGCCTAAAGGTGATGATTTAGTATTCCCTTAGTATAAAACAAAATTTTAGAATCACAGAGATAAAGATGGTAATTGTCTAGACGCCTGGGGTCAATTGTTTCAACTTTGCCTGTTTGTTAAAAGGCAGTGCATTAAGCACTTTGAGAAGACACTTTTTTGTGTTTTAAGGTACTTCCTGATCATTTCTTCATCTTTGAGTCACATGGAAGAAGACATTTTGCTGCAGAAACATCTCTTCAACTACACAATGATGTTGATGACATTGTTAGGCTTAAAAAATTCACCCTCTGCAAATGTCCATCCAAACCTTCCATAAAACCCACCCCTCTCCCCTTCCCAGGAGATATTAGGCATGTAGCTTCTGCCAGACCCCTGGGGAGATACAGGAGTGAAATACAAAAGGGAAACTTACTTTCCTTATCCCTTCTGATAAGGGATAAGGAGGAAGCCTTTTCCTCCTGGTTGTTCCCTAAGGAGGTAAAGGAATGGAATGCAAGAGGGGAACTTACTTTCCTTACCCCCATGGTTGTTTGAAAAGCTCTTACTCCTCACAGAAAAACTCTCTGTAAAACTCAAGGCTCTTCCCTTTTCTCTGGTAGACATAGACGCCTTTTTTGGCCTCCACCCATCTGCACCCAGATGCTCAAAATAAACAACATTTTGCTACACATGAGGCTTCGTGTATCTCTCTGGGCTCCGGACTTAACAGACATCATATTTCTTTACTTTTCATTTGCTCCTCCCTTAAATTCACTCTTAGTGGAAGGGGAGGAATTAGTCAAGTTCTGTCTCCTCTAATAGAGGAAAGATCATTATAAAGCAAACAGATTTGCCAACATTAGAACAGAACTAAAAGTTCAAGCAGATAAGGAACTACCTTAGGAAAGACAAAAAGCTGTCCCATTTTAGCAAAATAATGCAAAGCAGGAAATGCTCAGGGTTAAGAAAAATATTTTAAGGCCACAAGGAAAACATATAGATGGTAAACAGTTCGGATATTTTAAAATAGAGTCAGTTAATGGAGAAGATACCCAGAATTAAAAGAAGGGTGATAAAGAGCCAATAAACAGTACCTATATTTAGATATTTAGAGCCCAGAAAAGGAACTGGAAAAATCTAACGATATGAGAAAGGGATAAGTTAAATGTTATTGATAACACTAAATGCTAAAGTCAAGGAGGCTTATCATTATGTATTTATTGATACTACAAGCCAGGAACTGCTGTTGATATCTTATCAAGCAGAATGGCATACAGTCTTTGTACCCCAGCTTGCAGGGTAGTTTTATTTCAATGCAGACATTTTTCTAGAATGCAGTAAAACTATGGAATACAATATTTTTATTTACAGGCTTCTGTTGGTTGTCTTGTAAAATGCAGCTTTGTTTGCAAAAATTAATATATCACAACAATGAGAGACAAAGACAATGTCTAAGATATGCTGGACTAATGATACAGCTGAAAAGAGTAGGATAGATAGGTCATTTATATTGAATAGTAGCTACATACAATCAAACAGGTAAGTTTGTCTCATGCAGTTAAGGTTTAGGAATGTGAACTAAAAATAAAATCCTAAACATTCTGAATGAATCCCTGTCGGCCAAGAGGGCCCCAGAACCACCTTGGAAACTGAGTTCCCAGTCATGGTGGGGTGGGAGAGATAAAGCACAATTTCCTGCATATGAATTACCTTCACAAATATTTGTGACTCCTCCCACAGCTTGTTAAATATGTATGTTTGACCACCCTGCTCAGTATAAATTCCTGTTGCCTTTTGTCTCTTCTCTGAAGCACATGTGTCTGGGTGCTGGCTGAGGCTCTGCTTCCCAACCTGTGGAATGGTCACCCAGCAGGTTGCTGCCTTTTATGAGAAATACAGCTATACTTTCTCCAAAGTATAAACCTCGTTTTGGTTAGCAGGATATATCCACTTCCAACCTCATTTAAGTTGTTCCCCAGATTCAGTTTTTTTGTTTGCTCATATGACTGAGGCTTTGTTTCCTTGCTGGTTGACTGATAGGGGGTAAGGGAGGGGGGCTTTTAGTCCATTTGTGTTGCTATAACAGAATATCTGAGACTGGGTAATTTATAAAGAGTAGAAATTTATTTCTTCACAGTTCTGGAAACTGGGAAGTCCAAGATCAAGGGTCAGCATCTGATGAATGCCTTCTTACTGTGTTCACACATGGCAAAAAAGAGAAAGAAAGCAAATCCACTTCTACAAGCCCATTTTATATAGTGGCATTAATTCATTCATGAGAGTGGATATGATAGTATTCTGCCTACCAAATCAGTAATAAGATGTCTTCACTTAATGCCAAAGGAAATATGGCACTTTAGAGTTTCTGGGTTTTTGTTTACTGGTTTTCTCTTTATATCTAGGAGATTTTTTTTAAATATCATTTTTATTTTTTGGTGGGGAGGGAATCTGTTTTTTTAATTATGAGAAAGCTCACAAATAAACATTACCAAATAGTAGGGTGACAGATTGTTATAATAATCTTCTGAGATTTAACCCTAAAGATTGCTTGGTCATATTTCCATCTTACATTCCTAATTTTTACTATGCTTTAAGTAATTTTTAGCACATTACATGTAACATAAATGAGTAAGGCAAACATTTCCTGAGCAGAGGGGATTAGCCAAAAATATCTTTTATTGTCTCCAATTTTCAAGAGAGACAAGAATGCTATCTAGAATGCCAATAAATGGAGATGTATTCCTTGAGAAAGCCACTCAAAATAATAGGAGAGAAAGCAGCAAACCAAACATTTTAGGTGGTTTCTTAAGACACACAATTTCTGCTTTAAAATGTTAATTGTATAATAACCTGGTTAATTCCTTTTTGTTTTCTTTTGGAATTTTGTTCTTATGTTTCTGTTTGTTTGTTTTCCTCTGTCTGCTAATTATTATATCCTTAATTTACAGTCTGTAGTCTATTCTATTTAGTTTAGAAAGAAAACATGTTTGTTTGTTTGCTTAGACAGACAGAACTCTCAGTTCATTATTACTTCTTTCTTCTGCTCACCCCTCCCATCCAATTTATCCTGCTGCCTCTAAGTGAAAAATATATTCCAAATCGAACAATTTTTCAGTACCTTCAATGCAAATCTTAGTTAAATGCAGCCTTATCTTCCATGGTGACCACTTCAATAACCTCCTGATTGCTGGGCCTGCTTTAACTCTTGCTGCTCCAAATCCAGCCCCCAGAGAGTAGCCCAAAATACCATTCTAAAATGTGAATCAGGTCATATTGCTTCCTTATTAAAACTTGCCAATGATTTCCCTTTGCAAAATCAACAAGTTCCAAATTCCTAAACTATGATCTCCAAAACTTTCTGTGATACATTTCCACCTACCTGTCACCACGTACCTTACTTGGAGTCCCCCACTTTCCACATAGCTGTGCTCCATCGAACAGGCCTTTCTGACTCTTAAAGGTAACAAGCTCATTAGCATCTTACTTTGCACACCCCATTTTTTCTCCTCCTTGTCCTGGACTCCAATGTCACTTCTTAAAATAGACCTCACCACCCTCATCCCCTTCTGCTTCTCTATCCAATTTATGTTTTACAAAATAGAAATTATTTTACTTTGTTCTATATCAGTTAACATGTTTGTTGTCTGTTTTCCCATATCCAACATGCTCACTTCCACTAATATGTAAACTCCTTGAAGACAGCGATCTGTCCGTCTTGCTTGCCACCTCCCAAGCACTTGTAACAATGCCTGACCCACAGCAAATATTTATGAATGCTTAGAGAACTTTTATATTTTGGGGTTGACTCTTTGTCTAGTTTAGAATTAGTAGGAATAATAAATAATGAATTGAATGCTTACTAGGTGCCAGGCTAGTGGCTAAAATTTTACATACATTACCTCATTTAAACATGGCCAATGTGCTAAGGTGAGTATAGATATTATCCCCAGGTCAAAGATGAGGAAACTGAGGTTTAGGAAGGTTGGATGATTTGTCCACGTTCACAGAACAAGTAAGTGACAGAGGTTGGATTTATCTCACTTGAAAAAATTAAGACTGGATTGTATCTCACTTCAATGAACTATACTCTTTTTCATGTTGGTCTACTGACTTATCTAATTCCTAAGTTTAGTAGTAGAAGGTCAAATTTCCAGCTATATGCAATAAGTAAATTTGGAAGAAAGCATGATTCCATGCTTTTAAAGAGCAACATTTCAAACAAACACATTATTAGAAATATATATCTGGAGCTTTCTATTTTACTAATTCCTCACAACTTTTCATTTATAAAAGGCAATGTAATTAACTTTCAGTATAAAATCTTCCAGAAGTCATGTTCAGTCTTTTACCCTCCAACATTTCCCATTCTCAACAAAAGCGTACCCACTTGTTTGGAAAGCCTTCTGTTAGTAACTCTGGGAAACCGGGAAACCGCAGGATCCCAAACTCTCAGTGCACCTCGGTATGGTGTATAATGGCAGGACCTAGGCTTGATGCCTCCAGTTGCCTCCATTTCTAGACAATATAGAATCTGAGGCCTCAGATGGAAGTCTTTTCTAAACAAAAGAGCAGCATTCCAAATGTCTTGAAACCATTTCCATATGTAATTTTTGTTTTGTCAAACAAGTATCCACCAACGAAAGAAATCTCTCATTCTTTCTGAATTGATCGCATATTTCAATCTTGTGACTAGTTTTGTACCTTTTCCCCTTTCCCCTTTCTTTTAAAGGTGATGCCAAAACTACACTAGTGGTTTGGGTCTCAAAATTGTGTGACCCTGGATTAGTGGATAAGAGCATTTATTCAAGATTTACTCTTCACCTAAAATATTGCAACTTTTTAAGCACAGAGAAAAATAGCATTAAAAAAAAAAAAAAGATGTGGAGGCCCTGGTCAAATCAGAAACTAAAGCACTCAATATGCAAATGCAAAAACTATCTATTTGTATGCTTGTCTTTGGACAGAGTTAAGACAAAATATATGTTGAGTTGGCAACCCAGGGCAGAGAGGGGAAAAAAACAAATTTCAATAAAATGTATCAGCTTAATAGGACAACACAGGAAAGTACACAAAACCATGGAAAGAGATATTCAGAGCATCAAGGTTTTTTCCCCAAGAAAATGGGATTTTAAGTTTTGAATATTAAAAACATAGTTGATCATATACTTATTCTGATAAATTTCCCTATAAAGCAGTATTTATAAAACATTAATATTAATATTTATATGTATTAGTCTGAATGCCAACATGAAGTTCCTAGGTCAAAGCAAATTTTCATTATTTATTTAGGACACTAACAACATCGATTCCTAATGCTTCAATTCTTCCCTTTTCTGGAACATTGAGACGAGAGCCAAATGGACTCTGCCCATGTACAAAATTGGGTTTCTTGTACTGTAAACGAGGAACCGTGAAATTATGAATCTAGGAGTTTCTATACATGCTGTCTTTCTCCCCTTCTGAGAAAGGGAGAGAAACCCCTGTTCCCTAATGTTTTATAATCCTTTGGAATATAAATGTTGCTTCTAAGGCTCAGGGCTTGAGATCCTTTTGAAATTTAAACACATTGGCGATAATCTCTCCGATAATCTTCTAGCTATTCAATTATCTTTTAACTTCTACAGCTAGTCCTTTAACCTAGATTCTAGTTCTCTTTGCTCAGAAAGTCCTAACTGTCCAGAACCATGAAAATATTCACCTTCTGATGATAATTTTTTGAAAGTTTTAATAATCATAAACTGTTCTCAAACAATAGGGGTTTAAAGTATATAAATCAATACCAATTAGATTTTCAAAAGGAAATTACAGATAAATAATTTCAATCAATTCCAAAAGGAATAAATATTCATACTACATTTGCTGATCATGAAACAATGACAAAAGCTTAAATTCATAAAAGAAGAAAAAAATCTTTCCAATGGTAAATTAAAGAATGCTCTTCTAAACAATTGAGAGTTAATAATTGTTATGGGTTGAATTTTGCCCCCCAAAATGTATATGTTGAAATCTTAACCCCTAATATCTAAAAACTGTGATCTTATTTAGAAATAAATAAGATTTACAGTCATATAAAGCATAATGACATTTCACTCAAAGACAGACCATATATATAACTGTGGTCCCATAAGATTATAATACTATATTTTCATTGTACCTTTTCTATGTTTAGATACACAAATATTTACCATTGTCTTATAGTTGCTACAACAATATGTTGTACAGATTTGTAGAATAGGAACAATAGGCTATACCATATAGCTTAGGTATTTAGTAGGCTATACCCTCTAGGTTTGTATAAGAACATACTATGATGTTTACACATTGACAAAATCATCTAATGATGCATTTCACAGAATGTATCCCTGTAGTTAAGTGGTGTGTGACTATCATTAGCTAACTAAGATGAGGGAGTACTAGAATAGTTAGGCCCCTAATCTAATCTGACTGAAGTCTTTATGAAAAGGGGAAATTTGGACACAATTATGTACAGTGGGAAGACACTGTGAAAACACAGAGAGAAGACAGCCATCCAGAGCTAAAAAGAGAGGCCTGGAACAGATGCTATCCTCACAGCACTCAAAAGGAATCAACCCTACCAATATCTGCATTTCAGACTTCCACCATCCAGAACTGTAAGACAATTATTTCTATTGTTTAACCCACCCAGTTTGTGGTATGCTGTTATTGTAGCTCTAGCAAACAAATACAGCAATTATCTATAAATTCATGATATCAAGCACACTATAAGTTAAACCCTAATAGAATGCTACCAAAGCAGCACTAAGAGGAGAATAATTAACCTACAGTATACTTATGTAAAGATAAGGATTTTCCAGTTAGTATATTTATTACAAGATTTAGGGAAAAAAGAATGAGGTCTTTATTGTCTAGAAAGAAAAGTAAAAATATTTTAAAAGAAGAAAGAATTAAAGAAAAAACAGACGTTAATAAAACATTAATTTTAAAAGTAAGTTACAGAATTCGGAACTTAAAAAAAAAACTATGTATAGTCTTTGCAAAGTCTGACCAATAAAAAACACTAGGAAGGAGAAAGTGTACTTAATTACAGAGAGGTAAATGCTATTCAATTAAATTTTAAATCTTCATGCAATAATAATTTTTCTATTGAAATAGAAACTACCAAAATTTACTCAGTGATAGTAAATATGAGAAAATAAATATAGAATAAATATAAATATTAATCAAGAAAACAAGCACATGTGGTTTTATTAATGAGTTTTCTCAAATCACCAATTAGCAAAAATAATAATGTTTTCTAAATATTTTTCAGAGTAATTTAAAAAGATGGAAAGCTTTCCTGTTTACCTGACAACTATATTGTATCTCTGATTCCCAAATGGCATAGAAAAAGTTAGAAAGCTTTACATTTAGTTCAATAATCATTATTGTAATACTGTTCTTAAAAATGGAAAAGGAGAGCACAGGAAAGAAGCTCAATCTTCCTTTCAAACATAAGTTTAAAAATGTAGGTACATTACACACAAAAAAAGGCTAGATACAAAAGTTTTGTTGGTTAGTTTGGTTTAGTTCACTGAACTGAAGTTGTTGGGTTTTTTTATTTTTTTTTTTTTAGCGTATTAGCCAGGGTTATCCAGAAACAATAGGATACATATAAGAGAAGTATTATTATAGGAATTGAGTCATGTGATTATGGAGGCTGAGAAGTCCCATGATCTGCCACCTGAAAACTGGAGAAGCAGGAAAGACGATAGTTTAATTCAGTCCAAGTCCAAAGGCCTAAGAGTTAGGGAGCTATGGTGTAAGTCCTGGCTAGGTCTGAAAACTTGAAAACCAGAAGTGATGATGTCCAAAGGCAGTAAAAGATGGATGTCTCAGCTCAAGCATAGAGAGAAATTTGCACTTTCTCAGCCTTTGTGCTCTATTCAAGTCCTCCACAGATTAGATGATACCCCCATTTGCAAAGGCAAAGTTTTCTACTCATTCTAACTCAAGTGCTAATCTCTTTTGGAAATATCTTCACAGACACACCCAGAAATCATGTTTTACCAGCTATCTGGGCATCCCTTAGCTCAGTCAAGTTGACACACAAAATTAACCATCGCAGTGGGGTAGGTGAAGTTCTCTTAATAAAGTTGCGGGGACCACAGGCATGTAAAAGTGATAGGCAGTCATCACACTCCCAGGAAAATTGAGGAGGCTAATGCAATTGCCAGTTGAACAGGCTTGTCATTCATGCAACAGATAAGAAATATTTACAAATTTCAAATCAAAATTCACATAGATTTAGTTACCTAAAGTTGGGTCTCAGAAAATGGTACCCCAAAATGAAGGCTTCAGAAGTAAAAGTTTTTCTCTGACTTTCGCCTGTCCTCCTGTCTCTCAGTCCCATTGTTTCCTGAGGCTAGCCACAGAAACTAGAATCCCTCTTTCCGGGCAGTTCATAAAAGCAAGAGCCCCTTTTCCAGAAAGCCAGCCATAAAACCTAAAATTATTCTGTATAAAAACTGGCCAAATAGAAATTATCTATCCCACATTATTTGACTATAGGTCATGAGACCCCCACTCAGACAGGGCCCTTGGCCACACCCAGAAGGAAGGAATGCATACTCAGGGAGGCCAAGAAGAATCTAGGCAGAAAGGCTTTGCTGGGTTTCCCTACTGAGTCTCCTGGCACTAGATCATTGTCCAATCCTATTTCTATAGCTTTCTATACTTTGTTGAACCTAAGCATAAAAATGGATAATTTCCCCTTTATCTGTGGATCTTCATTCTGAAGGCTCCAGTATATACACGTTATATTTGTATGCCTTTTCTCCTATTAATTAATCTGTACCATGTCAGTGATTTTTCAGTGAAAAAGTGGTCCCTACACTTGGTCTCTATTTTATCAATAAAATAAGTTTTATTGATGCCCAAATCCATCATATCTCTAAACATGACACTCTCATGAAGTCCAAACCAAGAGTTAAATTCCAGTTCAATATTTATACCTATACTAATATCTCATAAGTACTTCAAAAGCAACATTCCCAATAGTATAACACATTATATATGCATTGAACACATTGTGTTATATATATCTTCAAATATGTATATACACATGTATATGCATATACATATAGGTCTATTATAGAGAGATATCTGTGGAATAACTTACGGAAGAAAAGTCTCTTGATTTAGAACTTCAAGAAGAGAGAACCAAACACTACTAGAAAAGTATACAAAAATAGTAATTATAAACTTTTTATCTGACAAGTTCTTAGTTACCTAGGACAAAGAAATGTATACTAAATGGGACTAGCACATAATGTAGCCTCAAGAATTTGGGTGTCCAAGTGTAGGAAATCATCAAGGAGTGCCACATGTTGATGTTTGGAGGGTGCCAGTAAGGAAATCCTGACACTTGCCCAGAGTTGACCATCAATAGAGACATTTAGAGAGGTGAAGTTTAAAATATTACCTTTATACTGAAGGTCTGTTAGCTAAGGTCTATATTCTCCTTTCTCCAGTCTTCAAAATAGTCATATCAAGGGGAATTTTATCCCTGCAGAGCAAAATATTTATGGAAGATCACCGTATTATACTGGTTCCAGGGCAGAAGAGCAGAAGTCTATTGAATTCCATGTTCACAGATTTGAATAGATTACTTCCACTGATTAAAAGTCATAGATGAATAGCAGTTAACCATCCTCCAAGTATCACATTCCACCTCTGTAGAAGTGGTATAAAAAGGGACATTTATGAACGATACCTTCTCCTATAAAATAGAGTGGCAGGGAATAAAGATTTTTCTAAAAATGTACCGCAAGTAAGCCCTGGCTTCAGGAATCTTCCCTAATCTTCCTTCTACAGACACCCTCATATCATGAGCATTACAAAGCTTAATGAGATGCCTGGGCAGGGAAGAACATTCTTGCCTAAATCCACTTTCATCCTTCATTTAAATATTTTTAAAAGCCTATAAGTAAATTATGATAAGTGGTGCTTTCCTAAGACTAAATCCCAAACTAATATATCAACTTTTCTAAGGAATATTAAAGAAACATGAGAAAAAATAAAAGTAATGTATTCTTAAGCTTAAAAGTTAATGATGATTTTGAAAAACTATCATGAAAGTCCTAGAAAAATATTAACAAATGGAAAATAAACAGCAATTGAACTTTGTAGGAAACTCTGAAAAGAAACGATGAAGAAGTACCTAATGAATTCTCTATTTTACTTACTTATGAATCTGAAATGCAAGAGGAATAGCTTATAATATTCTCCTCTTTGTCCTCTGAATTAGTAAATTGCAAACCCCCATGAGGAGACCCATCACTGTAATTTAGAATCTCACTCAGAGCATCATCATTGTTATATGTTTTGTGCCCTCATATGGCATTGTAAGTTTTATTGTGCATTTTAAGGATAGATCCATGCATATTTCATGGTCATGGTGCTACTTACTAAGCATGAGTCACCAGGAGCTGGCTGCCAAAAGTCACTCAAGACTATGACAGCAGTATAATTTTTCATTTAGTCTTGATATGGAGGGTACTGTAAAACTGGTACACACACAAAAGAGGAATCTGCTCTGAAACTATCAATGCTCAAGGGCAGGGTTAGGGCAGATGTAATAACGCAGTGACCAAGATAATCAGGATTTACTCAGAAAGTCTTACTGAGAAGCTCCTTTATGAGAAATGGGAGTCAGAATAGAATTTAAAGAATATTCCAAAGCTAATAACATGAGTGGGAAATTAGAAAAATTGTGAATGACCTAAGACACTATGCAGGGTTGTGACTTCATATGAAATTTCAAAGTAAGATATTAGAGTAGATTGGCTTTTCCTAATAAGAGGTTAGACATGAACACTGTATATGCTAAATACAGTTCTACGTATGCTTGATGTAAATTATTAAATAAAATTATTGGGCACTATGACCATTCTAAATTAGAGATTCTACTTACCTATTTATTAGTGTAAGTATTGTATAAGATTCTACTTATACAATTCTATTTATTGCATAAAGTTTAACATAATTGAAAAATCATTTTGTGGAATGTGATGACTCACATTCTTGCACTTCTTGAATGATGAGAGAATTTGAAAGCTGAGCCAGAATAGTAAAGTATGATTATGTACATTCTGTCAGGTTCAGGACCTAGAACATCAGAAGCTGGTACAACTGTGAAATGGTTTTTATCACACAAATCAGAATGCAATAAATTCTAGGACTATAGCTACAACTTATTAAGGGAGAAGACTCTCTTGGTTGAGAGGCAACATCATGGCATTCTCTTACTAAGCTCTCATCTGTAGAATCCTTAGGGTGAGCATAATTGACAAAGTTTACAACCAAGGGATTTTTCCTATGAGACCATATGCTTATTAGTAGTTGGAGTCATCCTGTGAGCCTCTTTCTCACACACAGCTCACCTGGCCATAAGTGCACGTGTTCACTTATTCTGGGCTAGGGGGTAATACATATAAGGCTCCCGCTTTCTCTCAGGATAAATGGAAGGAGAGGAAAATGTCCAATATTGATGTTTATGAAGGCATTTAGCTAGGAAGAGTTTAGGTGCTTGCCACTCATTATGTGTTCTTAGGGCTGGGGGCATTAGGATCTCCTGTTTCTTATAGAAATACAGATGCACAGGCTCCATCCCAGAAGAACTGAATCAGAATCTGCATTTTAACAAGCTTCCCAGGTGGATCATAAGCACATTAAAGAAGCCTTATTCTAACTTACATGAGAAAATTGCTCTTGGCTATTCAATGTTTTCATCCCAGATACTAGCACCTAGTACAGACTCAATATCATTTGCTGAAAGAAAGAATGAATAAATTAATTGGCAGAATCTCTTCAAATTTCACTTTACTACTCTAAGAAATATTAATTTTTATTTAGAAAATTTAAACTGTAATTATAGTTTAGGGTTAACAAAATGCATCCTGAGAACTTAAAATGCTCAATGGGCAATTTTAGGTGTTGGGGGCTATAATGACACATAATTAAGATGTACCAAGAAATTTATATTCTAATTAAGAATTAAGAACTATGTGTCTAATTATATAACAAATATATTGAAATTTAGATAGTATTAAATATTTAAGTAATAGTATAAGACAACAACAACAAAGAAGGCTCCGAATAGAAATAAATTATAAGGGAAATAAACTATTTGAACTCAGAAGAAGAAGCCATTTATTGCTACATGAACTGAATAACAACAGGAGTAATTAATATTTATCAAATGTTTGGTAGGTACTTTCCAATAGAGGAGCAAAGAAGCTAAGATTCAGGGATTGATGGGGATAATAATAATAGCTTGTACTACTATGAGCATTTAGTATGCACTAAGTGCTACTATGAGAATTTATACTTATTAACTCAACTAATTACCATCACATCCTTAGCATGGGGTCAGTATTGTTGATATTATTGACAATGTATAGATTAAAAACTGAGTTATGGGGTACTTTATTCATGTGCCCAAGGCTCCGTGACTAGTAAGTGGGAGGTGATGCAATGTAGCCAATCTGATTCCAGAGTTCACTCAAAATAATGAAGCTTCCTAATGGAGAGCTGGGACTTTTTGCTAGGGCGGGGGTTGGTAGGATAGAGTTGTATCAGCTGAAAGGTAAACAAACAGTGTGGGCAAACTCAGGACACTGACAATCATGTAGTTTGTGGGTTTTTTTTTAACATCATGAGTAATAACTCAGGATTCTGACTTGGGTAAATCAGAGAAAAGCAGGTAATGAAACATAGGGGGAAAAGTCTGATTTTCAACCACACTACCTTTGGCTTGAAACATGGCTTGCTCACGTACCACCAGTGGGATTTCAAATATCCGACCACTCTAACCCCTGTATCTTCAAACTTAAAGCTCTTTTATCAGAATTATATCAGTAGTCAAAACTTTAGCATAGTAATGAAATCACAAAATTAGAAAATTAAGTCTAGGTTAAAAAACAAAACCACACAAATTAGACTCTCTTTAACGGCTTCACTGTGGCTCATCTCTGACAAAAGTGACTCAACTTAAGGAACTGAGTTCATTGTTCTAACCAGATCATATCTCATTATGTCAACGTTTTACAGCCAATTTTCTGCATAGGTCCTCCCTTTCATACAACGGACATTTCAACTAGGCTTCTGCCTTGTAGTTATCAGAATATCTGAAGCAACGTTGGTAGAAAGCAATGCTTAAACAGAAGCCAAATTAACACTAAACATTTTCTTCTATCCTCATGGCTCTCTGTGCAGTATTACATATGTAGAGATACAATAGTGTGGGATAATTATAATGTCCGAAGACTATTACTGTGACATTCTGAAGACAGTGTTTTCAAAGAATTTTCCTACAAAGTCAGTGCAAGTTAAATATAGTACTCCAGCTTGGTTCCAAATAAATTATGGAGTTGGTCAGTCATGGAGATAAAATTACATTTAGAGCTCCCAAGGGCATTATAAGAAGTGAAACTGAAAAGGGCATTCTCACAAAGAATAGCAGGTGTCTCAGATTCTTAATGTTGTTGTTTTCTGAATTGAACCCAAGTCATGAGTTTTAAAATGAGCCCTCAGAAGCCTGAGAGAATTATTGCAGTTGGCCCATAAGTTTCATATTTCCTGCTAGGGAGCAACCATGGTTTGACAGAATGTAGCTAATTAAGGAATAATTATATTTGCTGTGATCTAATTTGAGTTCTAACTCATGTCTGCATTTGGTTTTAATTTTTTCTTGACCTGCATTTAATAAATCTTCCAACCATACTGGCTGTGAAGTGAAACTTGCATCATAGTTTGGCATTTCCTTTAATGTCTTCCAAAGATATAAATACCTTCAACAAGAAATCATACACATGCTAGAAATAATGTGTCTTTTAATAGTGGTATTTCTAATTTATTTCCACTAGGTTCAGATCTCACTCACATATTATTATTTTAAAAAAATAAAAGGTTATTCAATCATTACTGGAAATGTTCACTCAGCCTTTGACTTACAGTGGTTAGGTTAGTTTTTCTCATGATTGAAACAAATTGCAACATAATTATAGTGCAGTCTTTATCCACACATCTGAGAGCCAGAAAAGTAATCAACTTTGAACCAGGAGCCAAGTAGAATCATCATATTATAGTCTTCAGCTCGTCTCAAGAAAAGACTAATTTGTACCATTTCTGCTCTCATTATATCATTTTGTCAAAGAAAATGCATAAAAATAGGAAATTAAAATGTATCCAAAAGCATCATAAATTTATAACTCTTTCTCACAGGAAGTAGAAAATAAAATTCATTCACTTACTTCAAGAATAAAAGAGAAGAAATGAGCAAGAATTAGAAAAGGAATAGCTGATCCTAAACAAGTTCATGAAAAATCTGCCATTTGTTTGTGAAGCTTTTTCCTTATCTTCCAAAAACGATTATTAAAACAGAGACAAGAGAGAGTAGAAACTATAAAGAATAAAAGTATAGAGTGTATAAAGTATCTTAATGACTAACATAAAATCAGTCCATCTAATTCAAAAGAGATAACTGGTGATCAGAATGTTTTTCAATCAAAATCTTATTAAGCCAGTAGCACATTTACTCATTTTCTTGAGAAAAAGCATTTAACATCATTGCATTTATCATATGCATACATTTTATTTATCTATCTTCTTAATCTACCTTTAGAATAGAGATGATGTTTACATAGGATCCATTGAGTATTAACAGCCCATAAAATCAAACAGGAAAAATGGCATTCTCTCAGTGGAGTAGAAGCACTACTAACTAGGAGTTGGAAGGAACAATAAGCATTGCAGAGATGGTGCACTTTCCCAATACCCAATCCCTGGGAAGCAAGTGCAAGTATATTCTATTTCTCATGCCATGTTGGCATAATCTCAGAGAATTACCTTCAATTCATCCAGGAGAATGGCTTTTCATGTTACAAAGTTAGTATTGCACATTATAGTATGTTTATGGCCATTGATACGGTAGCAGCAACTATTTTGGTCCATTTCACAGATACTTTGGAGTAATTATTAGAATATCTTATTCTCTAACTATTACCTCCTCCTCTTTTAATGTGCCAGAAGGACTGCAACTGGGCTTCTTCTGTTTTTTTTTTTTTTTTTTTTTCCCTTTCCTTAATAACTTTCAACTTCTGAGGAAGAAAGAAAAAAGAAAGAAAGAAATTCTCTAGTCACTCTCTTTTAATCTACCAAGGCTTTGGAAGCCAACAAAATTACTGATAAAGAATATTTTTCTTGATGTCAATCTTAGCAATGTGGTAAAAAAAAAAAAATAGCACTGAGGTCTTTGTCATGTTTAAACTATCTAACATATGTAGAAGACACATAGCAATCTAAAATATTTCAACATGAATCTTACAAGTCTGATTGTTCCACTTTTGTATCCCTGTCTGAAGATCTACAAAAACATTTCTCATGACACAGGAAGCTTAGCACAATGGATTAAAGTTGTACTACTGTTACCAAATATTCACACGCTCTCTTGTCTTTGTGTACACTTTCCCTACCCACTGTCAGGCTTGGTCACATATATTCTTTTCGCCAATGAATATGTGAGAAAATAATATGTCACATCCTTCCAAATAGAATCTCTAAATATAATTTCATAGTTCTAGCTCAGCCTTCTTAGCTTCTGCCCTCTACTATGAGAACAACTTAACCCGCGTAGGGGCTGTTGCTCCAGCATGGGTTCTTGAATGAGAAGACATGAGGAGTGGACTTCAATCAGCAAGAAATAAATAATACATAAGAACAGCAAGAAATAACTGTTTATTCTTGCAAGTCATTGAGATATTGGAGTTGTTTGCTACCACAACAAAAACCATAGACTAGAAATGGTACTTCACACTGGACTTTTGCTACTAAACAAACTGGTGCTGGGCTGCAGGCTATATTTACAGACTAGAAAAACTGGTAACCACTATTATGCAGTGCAGTAAAACTCTTGCCTGTCCATGATAATTTGGAACACAAAAAATTCACTTAGTGAACTTTTGATTTTGGGCAAAGAGGTTTGAATCAGAATGTTCTTAGCATTGGCTGGTTGTTTTCTGCATTTTATAAACTCAGAAAAGTATCACCCTGTTTCATGCCATGGGCATGAAAGAAAAAATAAAAAGCCCAGACATTCTGATACAGTAAAGTTTGAAAATGGGATTGTTTCTCATCTACCCTCAGAAGAAAATATTAAAAAGAGACATGCTTCGGGCTACTGAAGCTGATTTAAGATTCATCATAAATGAATGACCCAGGCTCAAAAAGATCTTTTTTTGTCAAAACCTCTGCTTGTTTTAAGGTGGCCCCCAGCAAAAGCCTTCAGTTGCATAAAGCAGTTGAGGGAAGAAAGACTAAGGGCCTAATACAGAAGTCAGAAGTTAGAAGTTGAAAAAGTTCAAAGTACATTTAATTATGCCTTGAGAGTAAGGAAATTCAAAAACCCAGCATGGCTATTGGCACACAGACCTCGATGGAATCAAAAAGACTTTCTTTCAAAGAGATTTGTATTGTCAAAACTACCATTAGGCTGGGTGAAAAGAAACTGATTGCTAGAGTTGTAAAATGATCTTTGTGCACTCGGCCTTCTAAGGAGGAAAGCAGGTTGGGAAAGCGGCTTATTTCTCTCAAGGAAGGTCCATTTCCAAATGTCTGTATCACCTGTAGCCAAAAGAGAAAATGAAAAAGGAGTCCTTTTCAGAATGAATCTAGGAGCTATGGAAAATAATGAACTATAGAGGTATTCCCAGGGAGAAGAATATGGCCTAATGAAAAAACATTTGCCATTGTTAGGAGAAGAACCGCTTACATCATTTATCCAGTGGAACTGTTTTTCTCCTTTCTGAATGGATGGGTTTATTGATGTCATTCTGTCTTTGTGCTCTCATTGTATGTTGGTTGTGTCTGTTGGTAGTGTGGATCAAGCTAACTTGTCTTCTTAGGAAACTTGGGAGACTATATCCAGATGTGAAGTAGATCTCAGGATTCTGGAGTTTTAGTTTGTGTGTCTGTGTATATGTGTGTGCAGGAGGAAAGTATATTAATACTCATTCATATTAATATTAAGAAGAGCATACATTTTGTTCACTCTTTTCTCTTACTTATCTGGTTTTCCTGCTTACCCAATTTTCCTTATACTGGCTTTTTTTTACACATATATATGTCCAAACAAGCAGGTTACATGCAATGGGTTGGCTCATCCTCTAGAATTTTTTACCCTCTGGCATGGAACTAGCTTGCCCAATACAAACGGTTCTGCAGCCTGGGCTTAGGAAGGAGAAAACACATGGGTAGAGCTGCAGTTGGCCCATAGCCTTCATATCCCTTGAGGAGTAAATAAGTGTTTATTGTTGTATTAATCCACTGCAATTTTGGAATTGTTACTGCAGCAAGTGCTGATTAATGCATTCTGTAACCAGCAGTTAAGAAGGGTGTTTAACAACAGAAAAGTTTCCAATTTAAAACTTGATATGTAAATTTTATTTTTTATAGCAATGACATAGGTCTTTCAAATAACTTAAAATTAAATACCTGAAAAATTCAGGGAAATATACTAATAATACCTAGACAGATTTAGGGGGCCTAATTATAAACATTCTATCAATGTTTGAAGAGTTGTCCAAGTTCCATCTGTGCCATAAAAGTTTTGGCTGAATGCAAACTCAATTTTGTTTATTATGTCATTTTCATTTATAACATTCTGATTCCAAATAAGGTTTATTTGAAGGATGAATACCACATTTAAGAGAAATGGTTCAGATTATATGTTCTCAATATTTTTTATTGTCCTCAGTATTTTTAGAGTTCCCCATATGTTATTAAAACTTAAATCAGTTATGGAGAAATTATAGAATAAATTATGTGTGTATGTGAGAAGAGCCTTTTTCAACTAATTTTCTTGGAATATTGCATTTCTCCCTTTAACTTATTTTCCTACTGTAGATAGAGACTCATCCAAGATGAGGCAAAAAACCAACTAAGAGCATATGCCCAGCAGTGCATGTTTCAGTGAAAGTCTTCCTTCAATAATGAGACCTTAAGTCATAAATACTTCCCCAAAGGGAACTAATACCTAATGGAATTATTCACTTCTTTGACTTGGTTTCCTTGTGTAAATACAACTTTAGATATCATATTATGTTTTTGTGGCATCTAGAATCCCTTTTGTATATTTTCACCATTCTTATATATAAACTTTTGCATATCTACATATTTGGTTAATTGTGATTTGCTTCATGGTTTCAATTTTTTCCTTTCTGATGTTGATATATATGTAACATAGTTAATGAAAAAATGGCATATGTTACTTTTTAGAATCCCATATGTGTGATAACTTTAATATTAAAACTAATATTTGATGTTAATAAAAGAGCTAAAATATTGTAAAATTTTATACATTAGGTTTCTTCGTTTAAGGAGAATCAGATGTTAGACAATGTATGTCATGTGGAAGGATGTCTTGAGCCTTTCAAACTAGGATCCAGAGAACAGAGTTTCCAGCTGAAATCTTTGTAAGCTCCAGTTTCCTGCCCCAACAAATTGAAGGCTTAGCTCAATAGACATGATATAATGTGGTGCCTTAAGGAATCTTAGTCAACAGATTTACCTTTTAGATCTATGTAAAAGGATTTTTCCTTAGAAACTGTATAATCATGATCATTATAGGAGAGCAAAAAAAAAATGGCTTCCCTTCACTCTTCTAGGTTACTTGTCTAGGCTATGAATAAATTGACATAGAATAGGACAGATTAACAGGAGAAAAATTATATTTAATTACATGCATATGCAAAAAAGTCCCACAAAATATGAGATTCTCAGAAGAGTCAGATGATTGAAGTTTATATAGCAGCCTGAGCTATAGAAAGGAACAGGGGTTTGGGGCTTCTGGAGGGTGGTGAGAAGTTTGGGAGGATGAGGGGAGGAAATGTGTGCTGTTAAAAACATTGTCTTGTTACGCAGAGAAAAGTCTCTCAGGTAATAAAAGTTGTCCCTGAGCAGCCCTCAGAAGAGGTGAGTCTGTCTGGACATGGAGTCAATCTCCAGTGGCCTCTCCTGTGACAGGAGTTAATCTTCCCTGGTAGATAAGATTCCTGGGGAGAAGATTCACGAAAATTGAGTGTCTTTTGGAAGATCCCCCTTTAGGAAGACGGGTGTGCTCAGAGAAAGCCTTTGCCTGCATCTGCTGTTCCCCAAGTGCCCTCAGTTCAAAATAATCAGCATACCACAGCATTATATTTTGGGGTGGCATTTCCTGAACTCTTTCATCATAAATAAAATACTTATAAACACTCTATAACAGGTGCTAAAGTATACCTAATGAAATTATACATAAATTCATTTACTCCTCAAATGATCTGATAGCTACTATTATTACACTATTTTATAGATAAGGAAAATGTGACTTTTTAAACTTGCTCAAAATCTCTTTTCAGAGACCCAGGAAATAATTCTTAAGAGACAAAGGTGAGACACAGTGGTCTCTTCAACATAGTACTTTTGATTCTAATTTTCAAAAATAAGAGTCCAAGAAATCATCATATGTTTCCAAAGACTCACCAAGTATGAAACCATAAAATAGGCAACCTGTATCAACCTTCTCCACAGTGTACTGTGATTCTAGTTCATCCTTAGAGACCTCTTTAGAGGACACTAACTTTCCCTTTATGTAAAAACTTGTTTATTTGCAGGCAGTTTTGAATCCTTCTCTCTTCTTGGGGTCAATCATCCTTATAGAACGTGGTTTCTCACTCTCTCACCCTTTAAGAAGTCTGTTTTTGATGTGCTTTTGTTTGCTAATGTCTTTAAAATGACTCAATAAGAGCATTAGAGGTAGGAAACATTAAAGGCATTGCAATAAATTAAAGAACACAAGACCTGGGGAAGAGGTGGGTGTCAATAAAAAAGAATAAAAATAAGGGCCTGATAGAAGAAAAAAGGGATTACTAACAAAAAATGCACTTCAAATTTTGGCTTAGTGCTTGTCTAACTAAGGATGTCTAAAATTAGATTTATGCTTCCATTTGTTGATCCCTGAGTCATGATCAGACTATAATTGTTTACCTGGTTGGATCTGAGGTTAGCAGAGGCTCCTTAAAAGAAAGTTAAAATGAACTTTATTCTCCTCAGGCGTACTATCTGGAAGATTTTACCTGTTGTTTAGTTTAATGTTCTTATGTCCTTTGTTTTAATGTCTTAAGGTATTTTACTAATTTATTTTTCTCTTTTCTGCTTAATGTAAAATTATAAGATCATTGGAGGTTCTTGTTATGTGAAAATGTGAGCCCTAACAAATGAGTGCTATAACTTGTATTGATCTTCCCATTTAAAAATAACAGGTAAACATTATGGAAGCTATTTCAATTTTACTTTACTTAAGTTTTATTTAGCATTGTTTCTAAATCATTCATTGGTATATTTCATTTATCTAATAATCTTAATTATTAACTTAATTTTTCATATTTCCAACATCACAAACACAGTAAGAAGGTAGATTTGAACTGTTTTAGTATTCAAAGAAACATCTAGTTTACATAAAGATTAGGTACCACTAATAGCTCATAAAATATGTATTTGTGAGTAATGACATACAGCAATATGATTTAAATTCTCTGAGAAATCACAAATATAAAATCTCATATTAATTTTGCAACAAGGATTATCCCTAAGTTAAAAGAATGAATATTAGACTGGGCTGGCATCAATGATTAAAGATAGGAAAGTTTCTTGGGAAGGCATTAGAATTTTTTTTCTTTTCAAAAGGTCATATAAATGAACAACCACCATGAGCAGTTTAAGCAAGCAAAATTGTCCATTCAATTAAAAAATTAGAGGACCCTCTAGTCTGTTCCACCTTCTACACTAAGCAGTGGGAACATAGAGATGAATAAGAAATGATTCTCACAAATCCCACAGTCCAGTATAAAAGGCAACAATTTCAGTCCAATTTGATAAATGTAATGAATAAAAGAACTTAAGATGCCTTGAAAGCAAAGAAAAATGTCCCCAATCCAGTGTGTATGTAGTGGGGGAGGTAAAGTTGGCCAGGGTCCACTGTGGGTATGTGCACCATAAACTACATGTAAGGCTGATTGTAAGCTTCATGTGTACATGATATTTTTTGCTCTGTTTTATTACTTTATCTCCAGTGACTACAGCAGTGCCTGGTATATATCAGTTGCTTAAAAAATATTTGCTGGAAAAATAAGTAATTACTTTTCCATTTGATGCTACACTAACCATTAATTTATATAATTTAATCCACATATTAATATTATAAACTTTGGGATCTTTATAGTTGTTCAATGGAAAAAATATATAAATATTTATACTAAACTAAGCAACCAGTAATTTTTAGAAACATCACCTCATGAAACAAAAAATATTCTTGAGCCACCATTACTTTTTAGTTCCATATAAGAATGCACTGATAGATTTTATATATATAAAACCAAAACTGTAACTGGCCCCATAAACAAATTTCAATGATTCATATATTTCTATAATCCTCTCCTTTAAGTAAATACTTGACTTTTTGAGTTGTTTCTCAGAAATAGTGCATTCTCTGCAAGACAAAGGAGCTGAAAGTCTAAAGGCCCCTGGTCAGACTTCTTGACACCAAGATTCACCATCATCCACAACCTGCCCCCAAAGCATGTAGTCTCTTGTTAGTTGCACCACAACCTACCCCAAGGCATGAAGCCCCTACTTTAGAAACCCATGATCTCCAATGAGAGAGATTTGAGGAAGCTTCTGCCATTCTCCAAAAAAGATGTCTGTTGTATTAAAAATTCCTTTGTTCCTTGGCAGTCCTCATTGTCTCAATAATTGGATCTTTGTGCAACGAGTAACAAGACCTAGGCCGAAACCCCCTTTTGGTTTAGACAACAGAACTGCACAAGTTCATTGGGATTTGTAGATAACTAGAATCAGTATAAAAACAGCTGTGAGCTCCCATTGTAGCTGCAAGAGCTGGGCTGGTAATCAGAAACTCCTCCAAAGCACAGGAAAGGCCAAAAGCATTAGCCATCAATTTGCCATCCTTTTACAGTGATTTAATTGATTGTTTCCTCTGTTTGGTGTTTTAGAATTAGAATGGAAATGATGAATTTGAAAATGTACAAAAACTTTCTTCCTAAATGTCAGGGGAATAAATCATTGCTGGACACTCTCCTGAACTCTATTGAAACTAAGAGATTCCTAACTGAAATACTTGCACTTCAATCAAAATAGGCTTGCAGAAACATTAAAAATAAAATAAAATGAAATAAAATTGTTGAAAAGTAGGAAAAGGGAAGATTGTCAAATAGTCTTCTCTTGATAATTTTCTTATATTTAGTTTCACTGGGAAATATGTACCTGTATATTAAGACTCCATTTCTGCCTCAGGTAATTATGGCCTTGTAAAACCTGTGTTTATTTTTCTTTTTGAGTTCAGAAATTTGAAGAGCTCTCCCTGCCTACTTATGAGTTCACTCTCTTTTCCGCTCATTATATATGACATATCTTCACTTTAAAAAGTATAAGACAAAACTTTAATAGTGGCCTTTTGGATAACATTGTCTAATTAAATGTAGAAATAGAATTTAAGGTAAAAGACATTTGTCCAACATGCCTAGGTATTTGGTATGCTCTCAGCACTTTTGAAACTGAAGCTAGAATAACTGCAGAGTCTTATCAGTGATATGCTTAGTAACACTGTTTATTATGCTCATTTAAAGAAAATGAACATAATAAATCTCTTTTACTGGGGCATCTACTGCTCTTTATTTAGAGGAAAAAGCTTACACATTCTTCTATGTTATACTAAACCACTGATTCATTACATGGCATCCTAGGGGCATGTAAAAGGCATGATTAGTGAAATTTGGCTACATATTCTATTACATTAAAATTCAGCTTTCCTGATTGCAAAGATGTTAATTACTAAGTTTTAACAGAAAATTTTTGAGTTCAGGAATTTTAGGTATTTCATCTAAACCAAAAAAAAAAAAAAAAAACAAAAAAAACAAAGAAATACACCACACAGGCTATATGACCTTGGTTAACTTGCAATTCTCTCTTAAAAATCTTTCAATGACTCATTTAAATCTTTTCTTCTCAGATTCCATCTAATTAGGGAATTCATATCTATAAGTCATCCCATCCAAGACAATAAAAAAAGTTTCAGCCATCTGTAGGTTAGCAAAGTCATTTTATTCAGTCCTTTAATAAATCACATTTTTAAACCAAGCAAACAACTTATGTTGATTCCATGGTCAGTGATGAGTTTCTGTTTGTATCAAAAGTCATAAATGTACATGATGAAAAATTTCTCTTGAAGCATCCAATTCTTTCAAACATCAAGAATACAGCCGGTCTTGACCTCATCAACAGCATATAGAAAAAGCTCTCAGTTGCAGTTTCTGATTGGGCCAGAATAGTCTAAAAAGGAATGAGGAGGTGCAGTCAAGAGATGGATTCTGGGACTAGCTTCCTGGCCTTTGATTTTTATTTGTTTTCCTTACCAATGGCCAAATAAGGCATTACAACCAGGTGAATTGGGAATTAGAATCAAATGGAACACACTTTATTGCCAACAGCTCCCAAACTCCCATTCCTCCCATCTGTCTCTCTGACTCAGTCCTGGGATTTTGCTGACTAAAATGTCTGTCATTCCTGACTTCAACTCTGATTAAACCTTAGTCTTTATCTATGAGCATTGCTCTCTTCCATGACTTGATAATTTAGTGGTTTGATCTCATACTTGAAGTCTTTTAATATATTTAAAAGTGCAAATTAATAAAATTATTGGTTTTGCCAACAAATTTCATATCCCTCTCTAAAAAAAGAAAAAAAATCAAAGTCTCAGAGCCACCACCTCCCAACCCTTTATGTCAAAGGGAAGGTAAAATCCTCAGGCACCTGTGAAGAACTGGCCCCACAGATCAATCATTAAGGAAATTCCTTGCTAACCTTCCATAAGCAATGATCTGCAAATTTTACCTATGTCTAGCACCTAAAACTAAAGCCTATCCCATTCCACACCAGTAATGAATTACAAGTTTATCTTACAGGTAACAGAACTGGAGACAAGACAGAATCAGACATTCTTCCACCTACCCAGGGACATCTACATAAATGATGCTTCCTTCACTGTCTTATTTTATGCAAAACGTAGATTTCTTGGGTCTCACAAGAATGTAACCACTTTGCTTTGTCATCCCCCCACCACTACCTTTTTTCTTCTCTCTGTCTGCCTTTAAAATGCTGAAGATTCCAACTACCCCTTCAGAAAAACAGCCACAATTTATCTGCAGTTCATGTTTTTCCCAGGCACATCCTCAAAAATCTTGGCTTAATAAACCTCCATTGATTGAGGTTTTTGCTTTAGTCATTTGCTTGTGTCGACATCTCATTTCCTTTCTTATAAGTAAAAACTAACAAAATTGTAACATTAAGGCAAAATCAGATTTTTAAACTGTTGATCAAATTTAGTAAATTCATTGTACTTCCCAGTGGAGCACAAAAAGACATTTCTGACACACACAGAGCATTTTATTGGAGCATCATTTCTTATTCAAGAAAAATGAAATTTCAAATGAGAGGACCCTACCCCAATGTCATATATAGAAAACTGTATGCTATGATATGCATAGATATTGACAATGCAAAATAAGTGACTGAGGCAAAGATCTCAATCAATGGAGGTTTATTAAGCCAAAGTTTGAGCATGCACTTGGGAAAAGCACAAACCACAGACACATTTGTGACCTGTGCTCTCTGAAGAAGGATTTGGGAACTCAGTATTTAAGAGGAGAGGGAACACAGAAAGAAAAAGGGGGCAAGGGTAGGCAGTGAGGCAAATGGTTACCTTCTTGTGAAACTTTACTTAATTCTCAGGAAATTTACATTTTACAGAAGATAAGGTGAATGTTTGAAGAGAAAAAGGGAGCAAAGGAAGAATCAATTATGTAGATGTCCTTGGGTAGGTGGAAGAATGATTGATCTTGTCTTGTCTCTGTTCTACACCTGGGAGGATAAACTTGTAATCAACATTATTAGTGTGGAATTGAACAGGCTTTAGTTTTGGGAGCTAGACTTACCCTGAAGACATGAAGTTACAATTTGCATGTCCTTGTTTATGGCAGGCCAGTGAAGAATTTCCTTTGAATGATCAGTGGGGGCAGTCCTGCTAGATACCTGAGGCATTTTACCTTTCCATAGGGATCTGGCTAATGCATAAGGTTAGTATTATAACAGCTATTCATTTGGAAGAGGGTATTACATGACTTATCCTCCAGGCTTAAACTTCTCTATTGTAAGGGGGGTGGTCCTGAGATTTTTATTTTCCTTTACAACACTTAACATTGAGAGAAAAAAAGCACTTTAATCTGCAGCAATGCTGATAAGCAAAATTTAACTAGTAAGTAATAAGTATACTGGAATCACATTTAGGAGATTAAACTAGAGTAAATTCAAAATAATTAATCACTCATGTGTATGTCTCTCTTTAGAGGAGGTAAACACTGATTCCATTATCTTCTTAAGGGTAGAGACGGCAGTCTATATGTTTTTAGTCTTCTTACCTTCAACATATATTATACATATAAGATCTCATTATATGCTTGTGTATTGATTTGAATTGACTCTTCAGTTGTGAATGATTACGTATAGACAAACTTCCTCTATCTCAGCACTGCTCCCACTGCTAATTGTAAAGTATTCGGTCTCAATTGTTTTGTTTTTCCCTGCTGTTGGTTTGTTTATGGAGTACTTTTGTTTTGGCTTTTTCAAGTCATAAAGAAATTAAATCAGAAAAAATTTGGAAAGAACTTCTTAAAAACTACATGTCAATGATAAATTTATTAAAATTTTAGAGCTAGAAGTCTCTGTGGATCTCATCTAGTCCAACTGCTTTATTTTATAAATAATTAGACAAATTCAGAGGCATTGTGACCGTTACCAAAAGCTCAGCACTTATCCACAAGGCTGCATCAGATGAACGAGGACAAGTGGTTGAGGAGAAGGAAAGAGAAGTTTATTATTTTGCCAGCAAAGAAGAAAAAAAGGCAGACTATCATCCCAAAATCCAAATTTTCCTCTCCCATAAGCAAAAATACAGAGCTTTTAAGGGGAGGGTTCTCAGGTTCAGGATATTGTTGTCAGCTTCAGTTGATGGTTCTGATCCTTTCCTCTCCGGAATCTGTTGGGACCTCCCATCCACCTGGAGTAGCCTGGAGGCAGTGGGACCTTGCAGACCTCTGCCTGACAGGACCTCTGCCACCCAGTCCTCCACCAGGATGGTTTCACTGAGCTATTTCCTGCAGTGCAAAGAACAAAGAAAACACTCCCCTGCCCCACCTGACCACTGGCCTGGGGCAGGGATGCCCATTTTAGTTCTAAAAAAGAGTAAGAGACAGAAAACACTTTAAAGGGTTGAGGGGTTTTTAAACAGACTTAAAGAGACAGAAAATATTATTTTTTTTCCTTCCTTTTTCAGGCCATCCTCTCTTAGGCATGACTTACCTAAGGCTACACAGCTAGTTAAAATCAAGAGCAGAAACTAGGTTTCTCACATATCATTCAGAAAACTTCCTATTATTCCTATATACTTTATTAGATGACAGTTTTCGATTTTGTTTTTACAAAGACATCATCACCAGTTGATAAACTGTAGAGCACTTTCTATCATGTGGAAGTCTTTGATTTCCATTCTATTTACTTTATTGTATTTATCAATAAAATCTGTTACGGTATTTATTCTTGCCTAATCATTGCTGTATTACACATGACCTCAAAAATATTATTTTAAAAACATTCTACAAACATAGATTTTACATGAAAGTTGATATAGAATAATTTGATTATTATATCATATGTGAAATGTTTTTCATTTTTATGAATCAAATTAGGGATAGCAATATATCAATAAATGAGAATAATCTGTTTGTCAGAGAGTGCCTTTGAAAGTCAATACTAAATGACACTTTAAATAAGATATAATAATGCATGTGTACTAAAAAACTGAAAGGTTTGTATCCATTATACATGTTCAATTTAGTTAAAAATATGCCAAGGAGGCAATTATATTTAGTCTAAAAGAATATATAATATTTAATAGATGCTGTTCAGACTATTTAATGGATTTCTTCTTTTGGGCAAGAACAAGTAAATTGTTGAATCTGTAGAGAATGAATAATAAAACATGCATTCATAATCCAAGTGAATGTTTACTCATGATTTGTACTATAATAAATTGACAACTTATTTGTTAATATTTGCTGATAATGAGACATTAGTTTCTTTATGCATGTAAATTCTTCCTTTTCAAAAGTCTTCACTCATGCATACTTAAACTGAAAATTAGTTCGGTTGGAGAAAGACAGAGAGGCAGAATAAAAGACAAAATATCTCTCAAAGGAAAAGATGTAGTGTTTCCAACTTGTTGATATATTTTTTCCCAGTGAACTAAGGTAAAGAAGCCAATGACCAAGTTAGTTTGCAGGAATTATATTGAATATTTTTCTTTTTCCAGGTCTATTTCTCTGAGAGTAAATGAGATTTATGATGTTATGTATAGTATTGTTCTTAAATATATTTCATTCTAAACTTGCAATTTTTGCTTGTCCTTTTACTAGTTTGTGTAAATTGGAACAATGATTTTGGAAGACTTGAAACTATATACTGCATTATATTACATATCCTTTTTTATTCCAGCTCCAAAAGATTATTACATGTTCCCTATTCTAACTTCTGCTTTATTCTCTTATTCTTCAAAAAAAAACAACCAAAACAACCTGGGACTGATTTGCTTTTAATATGAGAGGGAAAGAGGAATCTTACATAAATTGTTTACCTGAAGACTTTATTTTATTGGGAAGCTTTCCAGAGTAGCAATGTAGCAATTTCCAATGTAGCAAACAATGAAAATCAACAAAATATAAGGAAAACATGAAGATTCTAGATTTGAATTTTTCTTAACTTATATTTCTCTTTCTTGATTCAGTTATAGTGTCTAATTACTCACTGGCTGTCATGTATTTATTATAAAATTTAATAAGAAAATCACGTAAAGACAATAGTGTTTTATTAGCATCACTATTGTATTCACCATTGTCATAACAAAATAAGTGGTATGCCACCTGATAGCACAGTGCTGAGCACATTTTATTTGAATTATCTGTTGAATTTCATGATTTACCTGATTCAAGAAACATTCCCTTTGAGGTAATTATTATACCCTAATTTCAAATCTATTCTTATTAACAAATTATACTTATTAATTTTATCATACTATATTTAAAAGGCACTATTGCTTATGTCTAAAATATAGAAATATAAAATCTGACTAGAAACATTTTAAGAATTTAAAGAAATGACACATATAGAAGCAAGTTTTTCAGCAAGAAGAGACATAAAAGACAGAGAGAGCATTGAGGTTTTATTTTAGGAAAAAAAACAGAACATTTTTTAACATTCAAGCAGACCTTAAGGAAAGATCAGAACATTTTATGTAGGGTGGCCATTTCACGGTAAATCTCTGATGTTTGTGGCGGTGGGCCATGCTGGGAACACAACTGAATAAAGTAGATGAGGCCCAGGAGATTTAGCTGTTTTCTACTCAGTCTTTCATCTGATCTTAGTTAAACCTCAAAAGCAATAATAATGTGTTTGAGAAACAAAAGCTGAAATTGAACAGCTTATCATAAAGGTTTTAAAACTTAAAACTTATGTTTCAGATACTTTCAAGGTTTTAGGGATTTTCAAGCAATACAGGGCCTAGCCCCATGGTGTTACTTAGATTTAAAAGCTAAACTCAAATTTATTTTACAATAGAAAGTAAAGTTTATATAAGTACATACACTTTCAATTCAAAAATTCAAATAAGGCTCAAAATCTGAAGGACAGATACAGATTCACAAGAATTCCTTCAATAAAAACATTTACCCTTTTTTATTTCTAAAAGCATGTTCATTTGTCCTCTGTTCTTTCTTTAACATTTTTCCCATTAGAATTCTTGTACATCCCTACCTCTTCAAAAGTCACTTCCTCTTTAATGACTCTCAGACCTACCTGAAGTGCAATTCTAGTAATCCAAATGCTTAATATTCTCTTCAATCTTCTCTCTTTGATGCCTCATTATTACCCCCAATGCAACATATCTAATAGTGTCAATTACTTCCTCTTCTAACGTCTCCATCTATAGAAGTCTCATAAACATTCTCATGATGCCAAAACGTTAAATTTTAGGGTCAAACATCATAATGAATCACGTTACATTGCTTCTAATCCTTTTTTGGTCCCATTTTCCTTTTATTCTTATCCTCACTGGTCTGGGTGTGTTCTCCCCAAATAAAGTATGAAAATTTTATCCTTGCTTCAGGTTCTGTATTAGAATGGAAATCAATGCACTGCTTCCTTCATTGGGAAATTCTTATTATTAAAAGAAATCTACTGGAACAAACAGTGTACTCAGTGTCATAGCTGACTTACATTCTGGAGCAAGGTCCCTATTCCACTGTGGACTGATAAGAAACAGTTTATCAACCAATTAGATGTCTATGGGTTACTCTTTGAGAAGTCTTGTTTTAGAGGATGAAAGCTGAGACACACAGCATATTGAGATATCTCTATTGTCTATTTCTCTCTATGGTCTTTTCTCTCTTTCTTCTATAGTGACAACTAACAAGATTTATATTTTTATGCATTATACATTTTATACATATGTGTTACATTTATGCTTCCATGGTAACACATAACATCATGTTGTGAATAATGAAAAATTTACATAAATCATTGTATTGTGTTGCAAATTTTTTATGCAAATTGCTTTTTCATTCAATCCTATACTTTAGTCATTCAAAGTGATACATATTGATCAGATTTGCTTATTTTAAAATCTGGATAATATCTTATCAAATTAATATAGTATTTTTTAATCTATTTCCTCACTGATAGACATTAGATTAATCCCATTTTTTTCTCTATTACAAGCAATGATGCTGTAAGCATCCCTAAATATGTCTTCTTTGCAACAATTACTGAAAATATATCTTGAAGTAGAATTCTTGCATCATGGCATATGTGCATTTTCAGCTTAACCAAATACTGTGAAATTGCTTTCCAAAGTCAACCTACATTTGAAGGTTGACCCAGTCAAAAGCTAGTTCATTAATTCACAATATTGAAGTTTTTATTTGTGTGATCTAGTAGTATAAAGTAATTTTTAAGTAATTAAGCTATTTATTTCAATAAGTTCATGCATTTAACATAAACATTTGATAAAAACTGCCATTTTATTTTTAATAATCTCATGTGGCAAAGACCTAATCACTACTAACAGAATTAATTATTAAAGTATTAATTTGAGAGCCCCTTCATTTACATATTACATCCATGAATTTCATGTGAAATTGATTATAGCAAGTTTTTCAGTGGTCAAAAACATTCTATGTGCCACTTTTAAACCTTATCAAAAACTGACAATACTCTAAAAATTGGATGTTTATGAATGTTTAAAACTATATTAAAAGCAATATTTTTTTAGAAATGTGAAAAATATAGAAAATTATATTTAGGTAATATTTAAGTTTAATTAGTATACTTCAATGAACATTAAATTTTTTCACCAATTGAAAAGTTAGGTCTACTATGTGAATTTCCCTTCTAGAATCTGAGGTTATTTTTTTTTTCCCAAAAGATTTTGTTATAACAATTGACACAGAATAATTAAAAACCTCAAGTTGGACTGTAGCCTTTTTAGTACAATTTTATAACTACTATTATCTTTTAACATTAACACTAGTTAACAATTAACAATGTTCATGTTAGACACTGCTAAATACTCTATATGTTGTACTAGGTTATTTTTTCCCTAATAGTAACATTATCTCTCTCCCACATACCCTTTTATAATATGTTATGTTGTAATTTCCCTCTTAATTTTTGGTGTCTAATATCCCTGGACTTAAAATCTGGAAAGACTTGTGATTTCTTTTACAAATAGAGTTGGGTGGAAGTAATACTGTCTGACTTCCCAAGGCTGGCTCATATTAGTTTTGCATTGCTTTGAAGTCATGTGTTCCAAGAATGCCAAGCTGTGAAAAAAACAAAGCCATAGGAAAAGACTACATCTACGGGCTCTGGCCAGTAGTACTAGATTTCCAGTCATCACATCCAGGTGCCATGTTATGTGAGCAAGTCTTTAAATGATTCTGCTCTTGGTCATAGATTTATTCCCAGACTTTGAGTCTTTTCAGACCTGACATTGTGAAGCAAACACAAGCCTTTCCTGCTGTATTCTGTTCAAATTTCTGATCTATGAGCATGATAAAGATAATGCTTTAAGCTGCTAAACTTTAAAGTAACTTGTCATACACCAATGATAATTGGAATACCAGTGATAACATTTTAAAGTTCTAAAACAATAGTTTTTTGCTTAGATGGATTATTGATTCTACTAAATGCATGGTAAATAATTGCTTCTCAATGGTCTCTATGAACTAGTAAAGTAAAAACTATACAAGTTAATGTCTGCTAATAAACATACTCACTGTGAATGTCTCCATTGCATTCGTGGAAGCATTCCCTCTAATAGAATTGGGGGAGGGAATATTTACTTATTCAAAAATATGTATAAAAAATGCCACACATCCACTTTTATATTCTATTGAGAAACACATAATTGTCAGTTCCTCTTAGAGGAAATGGATTATAAAAACCTTAACAACAGAAAGAACGTTTGGGAAAGGTAGAAATTTTCTAAACTAATTATTACCTTTCCCTTTCAAGCAGTTTATACCCAACCCACTTGGCTATATCTGGGATTAGGTGATTATTTTTTAAATTGACACTTGGGGAAAATAAAATCATTATTCTAACCATGCCCTTTAAGATAAATTACACATTTTATTACAATTTTTTCTATCTACAAAAACAAGTTCAAGTATACTTTTAATCAAAATTATATCTTAAATATTTAGTAAATGACATTTAATAATCATACATTGATATGCAAATGATTACCTCCAACATTAGGTACACTTTCACCTTTTCATTAGTTTAAGAAAGTCTGTAATTGGTATCCCCAGAAGAATTAGAGTTGTTCTGTCATTGAGTGCAGAGAGAGTTCATTGTGGAAAAGAGGCTACCCACAAGATCTTGCAAGTTCTTTCCCCTGAGTTTTCATAATCTTTATATGACCAAACATTTCTATTATAATTATCCTCTTTCAAACCATCAGCACATATTTAAATTTATGCAAATTGTTCCTGTTTAGAGATGACATAATCATATTTATGAGGGCTGTCCAGAAAGTATCCAGCCATTGCTAATATAACAAAAATGGATACGTGGCTGGATATTTTCCACATAGCCTTCACACATAGAAAACCCTAAAGACTCTACTGAAAAAAAAAAAAACCTGTTAGAACTAATACATGAATTTAGTAAGATTGCAGGATACAAAATCAACATACAAAAGTCAGTAGCATTTCAGTACATCCGTAGCAAACTATCTGAAAAGGAAATCATGAAAGCAATTTCATTTACAGTAGTTATGAACAAAAGCCCAAAATACCTAGAAATAAATTTAACTAAGAGGTGAAAGATCTCTACAATGAAAACTATAAAACATTGATGGAAGAAATTAAAAAAGAACACAAAACAGCAGGGTAATGGCATAAAAACAGATGCACAGAACAAAGAAACGGAATAAATAATCCAGTTATAAATCCATGCATTTACGGCCAAATTTTTAAAAAAGGCACCAAGAACACACACTGAAGAAAGGACAGTCTTTTCAAAAAATGGTGCTGAGAAAACTGGATATTAACATGCTGAAGAATGAACCTAGACCCCTGTCACTCACTACATACAAAAATCAACTCAAGATGGATGGAAGACTTAAGTGTAAGACCTAAAACTATGAAACTACTAGAAGAAAACATAGGGGAAATGCTTCTTGAAATTTGACTGGGCAAGGATTATTTGAATAGGACCTCAAAATCACAGAAAATGAAAACCAAAATAGTCTAATAGGATTACTTGAAACTACAAAGATTCTTCACAGCAAAGGAAACAATGAATAAAGAGACAGCCTACAAAATGGGGTAAAATATTTCCAAACTATCCATTTGACAAGTGGTTAATATCCAGAGTATATAAGGAGCTCAAACAACTCAATAGCCAAAGAATAAATAATCTGATTTATAAATGGGCAAAAAACCTGAATAGACATTTCTCAAAAGAAGACATACAAATGGTCAGTAAATATATGTTCAAAATCACTAATCATCAGGGAAATGAAAATCAAAACCACAATGAAATATCACTGCACTCTAGTCAGAATGGCTATTATCAAAAAGAAAAAAAAAATGACAAATGGCTAGGATAGGGAGAAAGGGGAATTCTTATGCATTATTGGTGGAAATGTAAATTACTATATCCATTATGGAAAACAATATGGAGGTTCTCCCAAAACTTAAAAATAGAACTACCATATGATTCAGCAATCCCATTATTGGGTTTATATCCAAAGCAAAGGAAATCAGTATGTCAAAGAGCTATCTTCCACTCCCATACTTAATGCAGTGCTATTCACAATAGCCAAGATATGGAAGCAATTAAATGTCCATCAAGAGATGGAAAAAAACGTGTGTGTGTGTGTGTGTGTGTGTGTGTGTGCGTATATACACAGAGGAATATTTTTCAGCCATAAAATAGAATAAAATACTGCCATTTGTGGCAACATGAATGAATCTTGAGGACATTATGTTAAATAAGCCAGGCACAGAAAGATGATCACCACATGATCTTACTTACATGAGGAGCCCAAGAAAGTTGATTTCATATACAAATAGAGAGTAGAATAGGGGTTACCAGAAGCTGGAGAGGGAAACAGGGAGGGAAGACCTGTAGAGGTTGGTCAACAGTTACAAAATTACCGTTAGGAAGAGTAAGTGTTCCTGTGTTAGGAATAGGGTGTTCTATTACATAGTAGGGTGGCTATAGCAAATAATAATGTAGTGTATATTTCAAGCTAGCTAGAAGAGAAGATCTTGAATGTTATAACAAGGAAATGATAAATGTTTAAAATGATGTATATGGTAATTACCCAAATTTGATTATACATTATATTTTATACCATGTATTGATGCATTGAAACATCACACTGTACCCCATAAATATTTACAATTATTATGTGTCAATTATAAATAAAAAATAATGAAAAAAAGGAATTTAACTGAATCCTAAACTGTAAAGATCAAATGCAGTGGTAACATGTGTAACTCATTAGGTTCTATTCCCTATGTTATTACATTGGCAAAGATGATTTCACAAAAAACCAAAATCACATGTAAAATATATTTTATTTGCTTTGAATTTTAGATCTAATTCTATTTTCTGCTTGTTTGTGTGCTTTTTCATGCCATCCTGTCATAAATATTTCAGCATAATCGTTTGTTTGTTTCTAGAGAACTCCTGCTCATGAAAATCCCTCATCACCCTTCAGCCTCATCCCTTAGCATTAGAATAACCATGTTCCTAGGGCATTAAAGGAAAACTTCAAGTAACAGAAGTGGGTTTTCATTCAGAGCCTGCTTAAGCAAAGGGAGATAATAAGATAATTATATATTTGTAATATTAATTCTTTAGATAACATGCAAATGGGCCTTACTTTATTCAAGTAACTCTGGTTTTTCTACTGCCCACCGGGGATAAATATTTAACACTTATCTTGGACCTAGATATAATATTTAGACCTTTACCCAAAAAGCTTAGTGTATTTGTTTTCTAGTGACTGCTGTAACAAATTACTACAAACTTGGTCACCTAAAACAACAGAGATTTATTGTTGTGGAAGCCAGAATTCTGAAATTAAGATGCTAGGAGGGCTGTAATACCTTTGCAAGATATAGGGAAGAATTGTTCCTTGCCTCTTTCAACTTGTGGGCTCTCCATATTTCTTGACATGTAGCCACAACACTCCAATCTCTGCCTCTTTGTTCACCCTGCCTCCTCCTCTCCTGTGTGTCTCTTGTAAAGACCCTAGTCATTATATTTAGGACCCATCTGGATAGTATAACATCTCTTTATATCCTTATTTCAAAATCCTTGATTAATTACAACTTCAAAGAAAGTTCTTCATTCACATGTTTCAGAAATCAGGACATGAATATCTTTTTGGTGGGCCACCATTTATCCCACTAGACTTAGATTAAGTTTTACTCCTGAATTCTTCTTTAATTGGTCAATCAGACGTGGTAGTGCTTTGTTCATCTTTCAGATGTTATTGTTTAAATGAAAATATTTTGTATCTGTATCATTTGAAGCATACTCTATTAGCAATAATTATTTTATTTTTCAATTCTAATTTGAAAAGTGGCAGAAATAGCTAATATCAGTTAAATAAATGATTGAGACTACACATAAACTAAATATACCTCCAGCATTGCAATCACAATATGAATGTTATTTTATACAGAAACTCTATGAAGAACTGAAATTAAAACAGATTCTCCACCCATAAAAGCTTACATAGGAATATATAGATGAAATGATTCATACACTTCCATTTATATTAACATAATGTTTTTTTCTATTTTTATTTATATTAGGTCACGTTATTCTATAGTTAGATCATATTAATTTTCCTTTCTTCCTTCTTTAAAGAGTACTGAATGCTGCTGGGCTCAAACCTACTCCTTTCATATTCCTTATCTTTGTTAATGACATCATCAAACATTAAAAATTGGAAACCTGCCATTACATTCTCCTCCTTTCACTTGCTCCACATCCAGTCACTTATAGAGTCCTGTGGATCTTACCTTCTAAATATCTTTTTAATCCACTGCACTTTTTCCATCTGTCTTCCCTATTTTCCCCATTGCCTTGGTTCAGACACTTATCACCTCTTATTTGATCAACGTGAATAATAACATGCTATTTCTAGCTCCCATAAGGTCTCATGACTTCCTGAGCACTGTCTTTGATTATTGGCCCCTTTCCAAAGCACAAATCCACTCAATTCATTTCCTGGCTTAGAAAACTCCTACAGTTATACACTCACAGAGTAAAGTCCAAATTATTCTTTATGAAATATATTCTTATCTGTAATTTCTTCTAACACCCACCACACTCCAGCCAATTTGAAGTTTACACTATTCCTTAAGAATTTCAGACTATTTTGTTTATGAGTTTTTGACTTAGAATGCACAGCACTACCCCTGTATTCTTTCTCCTTTTTTTCATGATACATTCCTATTGATCTTTCAATAAACAATTCAAATATCTCTCTATGACATCTGCCTCCAACAGTTCTTATTGATAAGAGTGACATTTTTACAAAGAAAAAAATAAGACTAACATTCACAGATTATTCACTTATATGGCCTAGTTATTGTTCCAATGTTGAAATAGTTTCATTCTGTGTTTGGCATTATGTAAAGAACTCGAGTATCCTCCCAGCTGCAAAGTCTTTTTCCTACAACCTCTGGATCTCCTTATAGTCAAGCAACTAAAAGAGAAATACCTGATTCTACAGAGGGACTGTAGGAACTTGTCCCGACACTATGGTCAACATTGATTCTGATTTGTCAATGCCTGTTTGTTGTATCATTTTTTAAAGAATTTTGAATATTACCTCTGACCAAGAAAGAAATCTGGGAGTTGATAGTCTCTCAAGTTTTTATAATTTAGAGTATCTCCCATGAGTAGAAACTATTCAATTATGCTAGAAACTCAAGGGATAATCAGATGTTCTTAAAGGATCTATAGTTAGCAGGCAAAATAATACACTTATGCACTGAAACTAATATATCTTATATCGTATAATTGTGCCATTCATGGTGCAAAACACTATGTGTTACAGAACAGGAAGCGATCGCTACTGGCCAAAAGGAACAGAAATGGGAACTGATAAATGCACATGATTTTAGTAAAGGTAGAAAGGTGGATTAGGAAGGCAATCCCAGATGAATATTTGGTACAATCAATGAATTGAGATAATAGAATATGCAAAATGATAGTGGTTAAATCAGTTTGACCAAAACATTTAGTGTGCATAAGTGAATGGGGAAAATTAAACCAATAAAGGTATAGGAAGCTTGAAAAATTTTGAATGGAAGACTAAGGAGTATACATGTATTCAATAGAAGGATTTTTTGGCAATATTTTTTAAAATTATGGAAAATAAGTATAGTTCATTCTCCATGAATAAAGCAATGGTTAAAGCTATGTTCATACTGTAGATTTTTTTAAAAAAAATGGGGTAGATCCATATTTATTGACTTGAAAAAAATCACTAAGACATATTAACTTATAAAATCAAGTTATAGTCACAGTGTGCTTGTGCACCCACACACACTCTCTCTAAATCTATTTCTTTCTCTTTCTCTTTTAACCAAAAATAGTATCCATAACTTGAGAAATTTTGAAAGCTAATAAAAATAAAATTATATCCACCATTTAATATGATGTTATAAATTTTATACTTTATAATAAAATTATTTGAGAGGCATTAAAGGTATTTAAGCATAGGAATAGTAAGATAGGATCTGCTTTTTTGTTTTTTTATTGCCCATCTTAACCTACCAAAGTACCTACTTTTGTGGAGAGAAGTTTTTTAATCCTTGAGACATTGAAGTGGTTTCAAACTTTGAAAATTGTTTATTTTTTATTGACTTTAATATTACATTAGAGTATAATTTTTCATTTTAATTTTTGCTGAGAAAGAGTTTTTCCCGCTAATTTTGATTTTAGAGGTAAAAAACCCAAATTTGTAAATGTAAAGATACATCTTTCCTGATTACCCAAAAGTGGTTTAGCAGCTTCTCTTAAACTGTTCTAGACACAAAAAATTGTTCTGTTTCTATTGTCACTTGCCTCCCAGGGGAAAAACTTTTCCAAACCTGACTGCAAACAATATGTTAAATAAGGCTCCAGTGCTCAAATAAAAATACTCTTCTGTGGAATTTATGTCACCAGTTGGACTGTTTCTTTAGTGCATGCCTGTGGATTCCATTTAAAAGGACATATGATGTCACAAAAAAGATTTGAAGGGGAGTTTTAAGGCTGCAAAAAGAAAAATTAAAATAAGTTTTATTCCTCCATTCTGCCCTAATATTTACAGGATAAAAAAAGGAGAAAGAGGTATCTTTTGATGTCAAGATCTATACATAATTACTCAGTACATTTTACTGTTTTCAACATAAAAGCTCTTTTTTCCCCCTTTGCCTCAAAGCCCCTGCTAAGTTGCTGCTATCCATTCAAGACAAATGAGAACTACTGCTGAGTAAGCTAGCAGCCTGCAGACATGGAGAGTATTTCAAAAGCATACCAAGTTGTTACACTGAAAACATTTTTATGAAAATATTTAATATTTTTACTTTGAGTTTAAACAAGCAAAGGAAACTAAATTTGAGTAGGAGCCTAGAAAACTTGAAATGTAATATTTCATCACTTTAAAAAAAATAAAGCCACTTCTTTTTTTTTGCATGTGGTCATATAAGGAATAGTAAAATTAGAATAACAAAAAAGGTATGCTTATTATTCTAAAACAAGCAGTCTATGTTCAATGTTATGACTGAATTTTCTCTACATTATTTTGTGTTATCTCAAAAGAATAACATGCCTAGCTCATAGCAACCTTAAACTCCTGGGCTCAAGCAATTCTCCTGTCTCAACCTCCTGAGTAGCTGGGATCACAGGCGCATGCCACCACGCCCAGCTAATTTTTCTATTTTTAGTAGAGATGGGGTCTTGCTCTTGCTCAAACTGGTCTTGAACTTCTGACCTCAAGCGATCCTTCCGCCTCGGCCTCCCAGAGTGCTAGGATTACAGGCGTGAGCCACTGTGCCCAGCTCAAAAGAATAACATGATAAATTTTAAAATGAAAGAAAAATATAACTTTTGGTTAAAAATAATGACATATATTATTTATCTAATTACATTTATGTATTTATATAAAATATATGTATATATTATACAAATATACATACATATGTTTGGTGAGTTCTAAAACTGTGATTGGTTTATATAAACTAAAGTGTTCTAAAGAGACCAAATTTCTGAATTTGGATTATAAAATTATCACTATGTAATCTACGATGTGCAAACTTTTAATGTTTATAAACTATGTAATTCTCCTTGTAGTAGGTGTTAAATAAAATTAGTTCATATGAAAGCACAAGAAGATACCAAATGTTGCAATACTTATTGAAATATGTGACCACATGTAAATCTTCATCCTCCAAAATATTTTTGAAAGAGATAAATTGAAATGTAGGGGTAAGGAGTTTTTGGGGGGAAGTTCCATTTAATTTAGTTTGCTTCTTTTTTACAGAAAATATTGATTACATACTAATATCAGGTATTAGTAAATGTCATGTAGTACATACATAAAAAGACATTTACTTTGCTTGATATTAATGGAGCTGATTGGCGTAAATGGACAATGCTGAGCTGAATCTAAAATAATCAACATGGCAAATGGCTATTTAAGAGATAAGTTGAGAAAAAAAATCAGGAGAAAAAATAACTGTATTTTTGGAATTTGCCAGGCCATTCTATTCAAAGAAACATTTTACCTTGAGTATTCTTTCATTCAAGTTGCACTTATTTGGGCTTCCATGACAGATACAGACAGTATATATGTGAGTGTATGTGTATATATTATATTCAAGAAATAGTCTTAAAGTCAGAATATCTTTTTTTCATGAAGAGTTTCATGTATTAGCTACAAAATAACATAGACAAAATTATGTTCCACTTTTTGTTCTCCTTCCAAAGGAAAGTATTGAAAAATCAGAAATAATGAGGATGTGTTTGCCCTACAATAGAGAAACTCTATTTCCAAAATTCAGGGGGAAAAAAATCTGATGGAACAGTACATCTGCGTCCGTTCAAGGGCCACTGCAACTTTGCTCTGATTATTATTCACAATCTCTGAATTGGAGAGGAAGTGAAAATGGCACAGACAAATTTAGTAGTTCAGTAGCCAAAGCCAAGTTGCTTTGTCATCAAAATAAAATGAAATATATTGGTAGCATCACACATGAACAATAAAAATGTTCACTCTTTAGGGAGGTTTGCCCTTTTGAGTTGAACTGGAAATACAAAGTGTATAAAATGGCCTTATTTTTTTTTAGGGTTTCGATCTAAATAATAACTTTTATCTGTGTACCCTAGGCCTTTAGAATTGTACAAATTTGTAATTCACATGGATATATGTTATCTCATTTCTCAGAACCTCACAAATTATGCAACTAGAAATTAATATTCACCTATATAAATCATATTAAATTTTCCAAAATAAAATTCATGAATGTCCTTCTCTCCTATATGCCTAAGGCCCTGACTCACTCCAAGAGCTAAGTCCTTCATTGTTCACGTGTCCAGGACTTAGCACAATGCCCACAATTAGAAGACACTTATTTGTGTTAAGTGAATCAATTGTTGGGTGAATGGGAAAAATTCTAATGTTATACTTAGCTGTTCCTTTTATGAGAGTTCAAACTAAGAGACAAATCTGGACTTTTAAGAGGTACACTAAAGATTTAGAAACACTGAAAAATACTGGAAAATTAGAGATATATTTATATTAAAAATAAAACAGACACTTGTGCTCCACCCTAAGCAATTATGATTCAGTAAGACTGAGGATGCAGTGGGATGTATGCACTATTAACAAAAGCCAAGGTGATTTTGAGGTCATTTTCAAGGTGACTGCCAGCACCATGTCTTTCAAAAGACCACATTTATAAGAAGGCTGGATGGACTACTCAGGTTACTTTCATCCATATGCTTCAGCACCCTTCTATGTTGCAGACAATATAGTCATGGAAGAGTAGCCATTGCCAAGGTTACCTGTGAGAAGTAGGTACAGAGAAAAGGTGGGGAAAAGGTCTTGTAGATCATCACTATTCTTATTGGGTCAAAAATGTGAGATAGACAAATGAACTGAAAAATAGTACATGCAATTCATATTTTTTATTGCCAACTTAAAGCAGAAACAGTATTGGGATCTGAAGGTAAAAACTATTGTGGTCTGGCTAAGAATTGTTCCTGAGAACCCAGCTTTGAGAAAAGAGATGAAAACTGTCTTATTAAACTCTACTATGTCTAAAGAGACTTGATAATAAGAGAAAACAGAAAAAAGTAAGCTAGAAGCATCTTCAAATTGCCCAGAAATCCTTCTACTTTTACTTTAAATTGGCATTAAAAATGTTATTTGTAGGCCAGGCAGAGTGGTTCACATCTAAAATCCCAGCACTTTGGGAGGCTGGGATGGGAGGACGGCTTGAGCAACAGCATGAGCAACACAGCAAGACACTGTCTCTACAAAAAATGAAAAAAATAAAGAATAGCAGGGTGTGGTGTCATGCGCCTATAGCCCAGCTATTAGAGGCTGCAGTGAGCTGTGATCCCACTACTGCACTCCAGCCTGGATGACAGAGTGAGACCCTGTCTCAAAAAAAAAAAAAAAAAAAATGGTTTTTAGTTTTATTTTCATAGGCTATATATGATTTTACTCGTTATGCTATTTAATTTAGATTTTTCATTTTTAAAACACTCACACATATAAAATGCAAATAATAAAGGGTTTGTAGTTAAAAAAAAAGCCCTCACAATTCCCAACGTGCAGCCCTGAAAACTAAAGGAAATTGTTAATTATCTATATCTGATTATTATATCCGTATCTCTGATTTATATCTGATGATTATATCCATATCTCTCAATTAAATACTTTATCATTTTTTATCGATTTCTTAATTTTTTTACATTAGCAAGTATCTTTTTTACTATTATAGATGAGTATTCAGTTCACAGTGTCCAACATATTAATAGTGTTTTAATTTAAATAAGAAACATTTATCTTTATATATTTTCCGTCAAGTCAGCATGTTCAGAGGACTTTTACTGTAAGATGGGGAAATCTCTTTCTCCATCGGCTGTCCTTTCTTCCACCTTCAAATGGTTTACTTTCACTTTGTAAAATGTGAAGCCATTTAATTCTGTTCTTCATCCATTATTAAATCTGCCGACAGATTGATTTTAAAAGTTGAACATTGGTCAACAGGGTTTGCATTATATGATTTAACATTGTTTACCAATTGGTAAACTGAGTTATATTTTTCCCAGTATTACTTATTGCCGGTATTTTATTTCCTTCACAGTTTGCATTTATTTTCAATTTTTTTTTCAGTTTATCACTTATACTATAAGTCTCCTTTTCCCTGGAAACGTCTTTCTTAGATACCTCTTTCTAGAACTTTCCTTTCTCCTACTCCAATCTGGCTGATTGTACTCAAGACGAGCGGTACAGTTTTCATTTTTGTTACTACCATTTCAGACCCAGGATTTCTTAGAACACACATTTTCTTCTTTCTTGATTTACACTATCATCTGCCTAAAGCAGATCTTCAAGTAATATTCTCAGTCTGGGGGTTTGGAAGTTATTTGCTGAGTTCTTGCATGCTTTTTTTCTGTCTAAATTATTGGTAGTTTGAGTATATAATTCAAAGTTGAAAATGTATCTCCTAAGAAATCTGAAGACATGTCCTGTTGTAGCCTGGGTTCCAGAGTAGCCAATGAAACGTCAAATTCTTGTTCTTTTGAAGGTATTTTGTTTTTCTTCTTGGATGCTGTTAGGATCTCAAGCATGTGCTGAGAACTGACAGTTGCCCTGCTTTATTTATCTTAACAACTTCCTATAACAAAAATAAAAATTGCAAAGAGAAAAGCCTGAACTGACCTGGTATCTGGGGTAAGCATAATAAAACTGGAAGTTTCATATTGTTATGTCTTTTTTCAGTCACCTCACAGAATACTTGTTGGGCCCTTTAATTAGAAAACATTTTTTATCCCTACAGTACTGGGAAAACATCCTGAGTTGTTACTTTGCTAATTCTCTACACTCTAGTTTCTCCTTGTAGAACTCCTGTTAGTCGTGATTAAACAGCCCAATATCATTCTTTCACATTTTCCATCTTTTTGCCTTCATTTCACAGTCTCAAATGTTTCTCGGTTCTTTCTAATTGTTAAAACTCTCACAACATGATTTCTCAAAATAATATCCTTGGACTAAATCCATCACAATCATTTTGGGTTCTTAAATACTAACGTCCTTGGGCCCTACCCTAGACCTCATGAGTAAGAATTTCTGCTGGTGGGATCCAAGGAACTGCCACTTAAATGCGCCTTCTTGACAATTCTTATGTATACTTACAGCATGTGGTCACATAAGCAAGTTACTCACTTCTCTGAGACTCTGTTTTCTAAATAATAAAATGAGATAATAATAGTTCTTACTTCATATAGTTGTTATAACAATTAAATTAGTTAATATTTGTACAAGACTTAGAACAGTGCCTGATACATATAATCATGCCTTAAGTGTTAGGTTTGTTAGAATATAGTGAAAACCCAAATCATGTAAACATGTAGGTAGATAGTTCATTGGATTCTCTACTCTCAACAATTGCCCACACTTGCACACACACTCTCACAAAGACAGATACACACAAACACACACAATCAGATTAACTAACATGGAAAAATATGTCTCTTCTTTTGATTTTTACTGTATGTGGCAAAGCCTCTTCAAAGGTCATTTAAACATTTTTCCTCCAAAAATTTAACTTGATGCTCAAGGAGCATAGGCAATGTTTACCTTTCTGCCTTCTGTACACAAGAAGTGTAGAGCAAACAACAGTGCTCACATGATGTATCCCATAGCGACCTCTTGAGCTCTGTCCTGTGTCACATGTTCATATCTAGCCAGACAGACCTACTGAACTACCTGTACCACTGTTGCACCTCTAATCATTGTACCGTCTCTATCTATAATGTCCCTCCCTCAATAAAATTCCTCAGTGACTGTCACTCTTTAAATTCACTTCAGCTACCACCTGCCTCTTTCTGAAGATTATCTCCTAAACCCCTTTTTCACTACTCGCATATTATTTTGCCCACCCCTTCCCCCCTTTTTACACCTGCTGTATGTAAGTACTCATATTACTTACATGGTGGTCTTCTCTTGTCAACAAATCACCAGATGTAGGAATGTTATCCAGTATTTGCTTTATCGATGGTTATTGAATTAATAACAATGAAAAACATACAAACAGAACATTTTAAATGTTTTCTAAAAAGTATGAGCATTTTCTTTTTCTAAAATATAACATTTTAATATCAAAACTTAAGTTAAAAAATAAGAAGAAAAATTTTCAGGGTAACCCCTATGAAGGTACAGAAATGATACCTAAAACAACATGAGGCACATGATTAGGAAGATAAAGACAGAGGTAGAGGTAGTGGAGATGTCAGAGAAATTGAACTGATGCATCATAAAGCCACAACAAATACCCACAGCTGCTTTCATAACCAGAAGTTTAACAGTCTATTCCATTGTCTTGATTAAAAGAGGAAAGTCATTTAAAATTAAAATAGTTCAGTTATTTAGTAAAGGCATGATAAACTAAATAATACCCACCCTTACATGAATAGATGTAAGACAAACAAGTCTCAGTGTACGTATTTCTGTTGTCTTAATTAGACAGTTTATGATTTATTGGGAAGCATGTTCTGGGTTATGAATAGCACATCATCCACCATGCATCTCATCTGCCATTCATCCATTATTTTTTGGTGACAGCACAATATCTACCTATGGTAATTTCATGCTGGTAATTTATTTTTAATATCTTTCAGCTGGTTTGGCTGGAATTTTAAAATAGATAATAATAGCATTGAGTCTTGCAACATTGTAATTTTTTCCTCTTTATTAGATACAAAATGACTACCTTTTTTGAAATAGCAAAATTTTCTAAGACACTTACAAAAGAAACAGGTAAATCTTTAGATTGTTATTTCTGTATACATATCTTATTATTTTCATCCTTCTAAGTAGACTATCATTTTAATCCATTTTTCAAGAAAATAAAATATTAAGTAGCATTAATTTTCTAGAAAACTGAAGTTAACCAATTTTAACTCTCTTATGTGTTTCCACCATTTTGGTTGTCTTTCTAATACTGTATATAATAGCTAGGGCTAATAGGGAAATTGTTAGGTTAAACTATTAAATATGTTTGTAAGCAAAGTCTGAGGTTAACACTATATTTGGGGGATTATTTTGTGTGTACCAGCAATAAAAATGAAACACATTAAATCAGAGGTATATGTATTGATCAGCTAGGTGTATGGGCATAACAATTTTTAGGCAAAATATGGAGGTATTTCAGCACTTTTGTGACTATAGTGTGTAGCAAACTATGAGCATAATAGAGACTGAGTTAATAATTAGCAGGCATATCTTCTTCTTGACCAAATCTTATTCCCATGATCAGTGCATTTATATCTTTACTCAAGATCTCTAACTGCCTGCTAACATCGCCAGGTGGATGTCGCAAATTACACAAACACATCCAAACCAATTACCTGCTTCCTCTCCAGTGTCCCTTACTCAGTAAATAACAACCCATCCACACACAGCTTGAGTCAGGAAACCAGGTGCCATCTTCTTCTCCCTCTTAACCAATCGGCAAGTCTTATGAATTCTACTTCCTATAAATAATTTCTTTGCTCACTTTTTTCTATTTTCACTATTACCACTTCCATCCAAACCTCAATATTCTCTCTACTTCTGTAACATTCCAATTGTTTTCAATACAGGAAGCAAAGTAAAAAATTTTAAACTCAAGTCTGATTACCCCTTCTTAATATACTTCAGAGACTCCTATTGCCTTGAATATAATTTCTGAAATCCCTACCAGAACTCACAAGATACTCAATGTAATACCCACCTATTATCACTCTAATCATTATACTCCATCCATATCTTTTTTATATTCCTTTAATAACTCAACCTTCACGACATTTTCAAAGTATGTTTTCTGCCTCCCTTTTCACCTAGATAAGTTCTATTCATCTTCACGTGTCAGTTTCTACATTACTCTTTCAAGAAGAGCTTCCCTAAATATCCCAAACTAAGATTGCCCTTTACTTTTATCCCTCCTCTCCCTGCTTTTAACACTCGATATCTACCTCTCCTACCAGATTATAATTTTTGTAACAACAGAGATAAATACATCAATCAACAACAAAACATAACCTTGATATTAAGCTGTCCTTAATGGCCCATTCAATTTATCCTTCTCCCACTCTATGAGAACCTCTGGGCAGTGAACTTAGTGATGAGAACTTCAAACAGCTGGCTGGCAGTAGAGATGATTTTGTCTAATAGCCATTGGCATGGGAACAATTTCGTAATCTCTTTAGCTCCAGACCCATATGTTCAGCTAGCTGCATCCTAGGTATCTCTAACTGAATGTTTCAGAGGATTCAAAATCAACATGTTTTAAATAAGTACAATTCTTAGAACTGGTAAGAGGAGCCACTTCTTTGGGCCCTGTACTTTAGGAGTCTCACATATCAAAACAAACCAAAAATAAATTTGTTAGAGAACACGAGTGCCTCTGTAACTCAGGATTTGGCAAGGCAAACTAGCACAGAACTTCCCATAATTTTAAATGTTTATTCTCATAACTAACACTGTTCAGGGAAATGGTTTTCCACATCTTTTGACCAATGTCCTTGAAATAAAATGTAACTTTGGCCAAATGCAATGACTGTTTGAGGATGTTGCTGCTGTCAACATCTGAGAAAGATATTACTTCTGAGGGTGGGCCCAATTTTGACCAATGGCAGACCTTTGGTAAGAGAAAAAGCAAGTAAATGGCTATATCAAATCCTTCCTCTAAGCAGGATTGTTAAGGTGTTCTTGCTTAGCAAAGTACTGTTCGTTTTTATTGTCAACTACCCATTATTTGTCTTCATCTAATTTGTAGTTTGGGAGGTATTCAGGATTTAGCCTGGTTGCACATGGAAGATAAAAAACAATTTATCATGTTAATTTATATTACTCTTTAAAAATACCTGGATTAGGCCGGCCACGGTGGCTCATGCCTGTAATCCTAGTACTCTGGGAGGCCCAGGCGGGTGGATTGCTCGAGGTCAGGAGTTGAAGACCATCCTGAGCAAGAGGGAGACCCCGTCTCTACTAAAAATAGAAAGAAATTAGCTAGCCAACTAAAATATATATAGAAAAAATTAGCCGGGCATGGTGGTGCATGCCTGTAGTCCCAGCTACTAGGGAGGCTGAGGCAGTAGGATCGCTTAAGCCCAGGAGTTTGAGGTTACTGTGAGCTAGGCTGACACCATGGCGCTCACTCTAGCCAGGGCAACAAAGCGACACTCTGTCTCAAAAAAAAAAAAAAAATACTTGGATTACATATATTATGTCTAGACATAATATATGGGAATCATATGAAACTAGATATTACTTTAAGAGGTGGTTAAAATTATGATATAAGTGATAGCAATTTATGTAAATAAATTAAAAGATTTTGTAATATTTTTCTGTGATAATAACTTATCCTATAAGATTCCCTTATAATGTTCGAAATT